>NC_072784.1:5037122-5202625 GCF_022539595.1 Amphiprion ocellaris | reverse complement strand
GAAGGCATGCAGCTGAGTACAATCCAGAAAACAACAGAGCAGGAGTGCAGTGACCCAGAGCCAGAACAACCAGAGTAGCATCATATGTCTCTTAGAAAACATCATAGTTTAGCCTTTGGTATGAAAAAACGCCATCATATACATCGTATATTGTACAAATAACAAGTCAAAGGAAAGAGACATACATTGTAGAATTGTAGTAATTGTGGGCTGACTGATTTACTGATTATCAGTATTTTATTTTTTGCTGATTTACGGTAATAAATACATTTAAAAATGGCGCTACTTTGGCTCTGAACCTTAATCTACCTGTGGTCGCTCTGTCTTCTGGAGTGATTTGATTGGTTATACGTCACGAATAAAACTCCTTTAACTTAACATCTGTAAACAAAACAAAAACGTATCAACAAAGTTTTCTGTTAAAGTTTGTGTTCTTGTAAGTTTAACTCCAACATTATAAATACTTTCATTTACTGCAAATGAATATCCAAATGAATATACTCCAAATGTCTCAGTAATAATCATTATCAGCCTTAAAAACCGACAAAACACCCCTCTATACTTGACCACACTTAGTACAGTCCGGTTCCCCCTTCTATAAATCTGCTTGGAATCTTCCACTTCCTGTTTGTCAAAGTGGCCTTCTACCTGGACGGGTTTTGTTGGAGCTCATGCAACAAACATTTTGGGTAACTGCACTTTAATATGGATGGATGACACTGAATTAGAGTCTGTTTTAATGAGACTGAGTTAAGATGTGTAGCTCTGTCATTAAATAGGAAATAATTTCTCAGAATTCACAGAGAAAAGTCTGAAATGTTTGCTAGGTTAGCGTCCCACATGTTCTTTGGCTCAGCTAAAGCTAACTCTCTCCAACTTGTGGATCTCTTGAGTTGCTTGTTAAAATATCTTGCTAGAGGTGCTGAAGCTCAGAAAGTCTGAGATGTTTGTTCAAAATAAGCTCATTCTCAAGTATTATCTGAACTGTCCTCTTTTGTTTGAACTTTCCCTAAACTTAGGAGTTAATGACAGAGCAGCACATCCAGACTCAGTCTCATTTATGTAGAGATTAAACTTCAGTGTCATTCATTGATGTTAAAGTGCAGTTTTTCAAATGTTTGTTGCACATGCTCCCGACCAAACCAGTCCAGGTGGAAGACGATGTGAAGAGAAAGCTCCAGAGGATGAATATCACACATTTACATTGGAAATAAATGTCCTTTAATTTGACATTGTCATGCAAATGATGTTCAAATCTTTGTTGAGTGTTTTGTTGATGTTGGTTTCTAAATGTTTTTTGACACTCGGCCCCAAAGATTAAAACCTTCTACGGCTCACAAGCTGCAACAATTCACACATTATCAACTATCTTTCTGACTAAACTAAGATAAAAAGTGAAAAACTGCCTGATTCCTGCATCATGAATGTAAATCTTTTTGGTTTTTATGACAGTAAACTGAATATATTTGGGTTTGACATTTTATAAACCAAAACAAGAAATGAATTACTGGAGAAAACAACAGATTAATGGACAAAGAAAATGTGTTTTCCAACATATATGGCTGAATTACTCCAACATTACAAGATATATACAATTTTAATTCAATTTTATTTATATGACGCCAATTACAGGTCAAATTGTCTCAAGACGCTTTATTTTTATTTTTTTTTGTCATATCTAAAATATGACAGTAAGAAATTGAAACCTCTTGACTAATTCAATTTATTATTTAGTTTTTAAGAGACTAATGGACAACTAAAATAACTTTCTAAACTAAAACTAATAAACATGAGGTCAAATAGAAGGAAGAGTTTTAAATACTGCAGTCCCACGACGACAAGAATAGTTTGTCAACAAAAACTGAATCTGCTGTGATACTAAAGGTTTGTGGTGCTAAAAATGTCAAAGTGAAGATATCAAGTTGAACATCTGGATGGAGGTTGATAAAAGTTGACCTCCCTTCATTTCTCGGTAGCCGACTCCATGGATTTTCTGGATGGTGGTTAAAGACCTGCTCTTCTAGTGGTCTTCCTTCTAGTCGCTGTAAAAAGTCAGTCCATCCTGGCCGACTTCAACACCTCTTCATGACAACTTGTTCTGCCTCCAACCTGGTGGAAACTCCAGAAACTCGGGAAAACCTGGCGAGACTCGAGGAACTCGTGGAGACTCGAAAAACTCGTCGGGCGGGGGAAGGTGTGGTGGGCAGTGGGGGTCGGTGGGGGAGTAGAGGGGGGAGGCCGCCACCCACCTCCCCGCCTACTCTCCGCCCTGACTCCACCCAGACTCCGCCCTGGCTCCACCCATGTGGTCACTTCGGAAACTACGATGCCAAAGGGACGACGAATTTATTTCTTTTTATCTGATCTGTAGCTCAGTGAGTTAAGGATTTGCCTATGGAGCTGCAGGTCGCCGGTTCAAGACCAGACACTTCTTAAATTTTCATCAAAATCCTGACAAAGACAAAGAAAGAACATTGCCGGTGGCAGGTCTTGAACCTGCGACCTTCCAGTTGGTAGTCTATCCTCTTATCCTCCTGAGCTACTCGCTCAGATACTAATTCTTCTTTTTTTTGCGCATTTATCATCTATTTTTTGTCGTTTTCGAGTTTTTTTTTAACTCGAGTCTCGACTCGACCGTTTTTCTCAGGAGGCTGGACTTCAGCCTTTGTGCTAGAGGGTTGAACCCTCAGTTCCAAGACTTTCCAAAGCCTCCACACCTCCCGAGTCCTCAGGACCTGAGCTTAAACACAGTCTGAGGGCTGAAATTTTCTAAGTCCCACAGTAGTTCTCTGTTAGATTTAACTTTCAGACAGTCCAAGGACTGATATCCTCTAAGTTCCTGAGTAGTTCTCTGTTAGTTTGAACCTTCAGACAGTCTGAGGACTGAAAACCTAAAACTTCTTGAGTAGTTCTCTGTTCGTTTGAACCTTTAGACAGTCTGAGGACTGAAATCTTAAAAGTTTCTCAGTACTTCTCTGTTAGTTTGAACTTTCTGGTTAACAGAAGCCTTAAAACTTGTGACCATGAGTCTTGATTTCACATTTAGACCATCCATCTGGGTTCTTCTCAGACCTTCACCTGTGGGTTTTTTAGAAATCCTCAACAAACTTTGATTCTCTTCCATGAACAGCAAAGTTTGTGGAGATCAGAAGGTAACATTAGTTTGATCGATGCCTTCAACTACTAGTAGACTTTATCTGGAAAGCAGTTTCCTTAAATGAGTTCTTAGTAAGTCTGTCCACAATCAAACCAAGAACATAGAAAGAGGAAATGTTTGAAGAAACAACTTGTTGTTTTCATTTCAGACTAGAAAACACTTTAAGACTTTTATCAGTTTTTGCTCTTTTTCATCGTTTTATTGTCTCTTCTATTTAATTTGATCTTCTAAAGTTTAACTGGTGTCTTTTCAAATGTTTTGTCTTTAGTTTGATTCTTCTTCAATGTTGAGTTTTGCTCTTTTCTCACCTTTTATTCTTTTCTAATGTCTGATTTGATTTCCAAATGTTTTGTCTTTTTAATGTTTATTTGTTTTTTCAAATGTTTTATTGGCTTGTTTGAAAAATTTCCTTTTCTTTCCCAATGTTTAATTTTTCGATTAAATATTTAAGGTTTTTCTTTTTAAATGTTTTACCACCTTTTAATGTTTAATTTTCTTTTTAAATGCTTCATTGTATTCTCTGTTTAATTCCTATTTAAAGTTTTGTCTTTAAGATTTAATTTTCTAATTAAACATTTATTTTTTTAATTAAATGTTTTGTTTTTTTAAATGTTTAATGTTCTTCTTGTTTAATTGTATTTTTTAAATGTTTAATTATCTAAAATATTTCATCTTTACTGTTTAATATTTTGTTTAATAAAATTTGTTTAATTTCATAATTACATGTTTTGTATCTTCTGTTTAATTATCTAATTAAGTATTTTGTCTGTTTAATATCATTTAATTGTATTTCATATTTAATTTTCTTTTTAAAAGTTTTATTGTATTAAATGTTTTTTCCTTTGATTTAATTGCATTTTTTAATGTAGTTTATTTCTTTAATCTTTTTTTCTGTCAAGATTTTAATCCCAACCTTAGAAACGAAACAAACTCTTAAATCACAATGAAAATACTTCTGTTGTCACAATCATGAGTTAATCAATTATTCAGTTTATCAATTCAACTTTATTTGTTTAGCACCTTTCACACAGATGACAAAATTAAACAAGCAAAGAGAAAAAACTGTTAAAACTGTGATTAAAACTCAAAAACATATTTTAAAAAAAAGATTTAACATTGTAATAAAATCTGTTGTGTCCAGGGGATGGAGGGAGTTTATTGAAGTCTTCTTGGGGTCAAATAGTAAATCATTTAAAATATAAACTTGATATTCAGTCTAAGGAAACTGCAGAGCGACAGAAGAACCAACAATATCTCCTGTTTTCTCCTTCAATGAGTCGACTCTTCTTGTGCTTTCAGACCAAAGAACTACAGACTCTTCACAACCTGCTCAAACTCTTGGTACAGGACCTCACCACACGGGTCAAGAAGGTTTCTGTCTCATTTCTACTCTGAAGATCACCTTCTCCTGCTCAAACTGCTGACAAATGTTTCTGCTGCTCTAAAGTCTGGTCTCCAGAACTTCCTAAAAACTCTCAAAGTCTCTTCTGCTGCAGGTTGCTTTGTAGAACTGTTCCAGAAAACCTCACTAAACCACATGGAGGGGCCTCAAGATAGTCGTCCAAATGAAACCATACAAAAACCAAACTAGCACAACCCAAATGCTAAAGTCTCCTACAGCCTACCAGAGAACCTCTGAGAACAGAGAATCAGGACAGGAACTCTTACCTTCTGGACAACCAACGCTGGTTCTCAAACAAGAATACAGAATGTGTCTGACCAGAAACCTCTGAAGACTCACTACAGCCAAGATAAAGACACAACTCAGCTGCACCAAATCCACTAATCACTGCACACATTAGCAGCATGTGCTAACTGTGGCTAAAGAACCACATTTACCAAGACAACTATCCAGTACAAAGCCCTAAAACACACCAAGAAACACATTAAAGACGATTTTACTGCTGGAAGCTGCAAGCCAACGCCTAAAGAACAAACTAAAGCAATAGAGCCAATCTCAGTTCAGTGGTGAACAGAAGCAGAGGAAATGTTTGTCTGCAGCTAAATAAAGAAGGAAGACAGTGAGCTGCTCAGGTGTTCCTGATAACACCAAGCAGCCACCTGGACAGCCAATAGGAACACAGCCACCTGGACAGCCAATAGGAACACAGCCACCTTGACAGCCAATAGGAACACAGCTTACTGAAAGTCCAGAGGGCTGGCTTAGTCAAGGAAATTTAGTTTAAATTTGAAGCAGAAAGTTAACAAAGAAAGTTGAAAACCACCTTCTGATACCTGAAATCTCTGAGTTTTCACACAAAGAACACCTGAACATGTCAAACTGGTTCCATAGTAGAACCCTCATTGTAAAAATGTCATAGTATGGTGTGTTGCTCAAAAAACATTAGGACCCGGCTGTCTAGGGTCGCCGAGGAGCAACACAAAAACAGGGCAAACGCTGGTTTCCAGGGGGTTAGGAGGATATTTATTTGAAAGAGGAAGTTTACAACAACACATGTGAGCAGAAAAATCACAAAGTCTTTAGTTCAGCTGAAAATATTAGTTTTTGTCTTTTTTATTGACCAAACTTTTTAGGAAGTAGATGAAGAATAATTAAAGCTCTCTTGTAGAAGTCCAACTTATTTTGGATCCTTGTGGAGAGTTTAATCTTAGAGTTTGTAAAGCTGTTGAGTTTTTAGAGTCACATGGATTGTTTTGACATTTAATACCCGAGTCCTGAAATAAAATTACAGTTGTGGATTTCTGTCATTTAGTCTGGACTAAACAAATAACAGCAGCATAAATCTCAAATGTCATTATGAGGAGTCTGGATTGAGGTTTCTCACTTGATAATGATCAAAACATGAAATTTAGGTTGGTTTAAAGGAATACTTCACCTTTAATCTTTGAATGTTGACCTAAAAGGTTGGTTTCAGGAAGTACTCCACCGACAAGGTCCTCACGCATCCACCTTAAAGGAACATTCCACCAAAAATCCTTGGACATGCACCTAAAATGTTGCTTGAACCGAGTATTCCATCCAAAATCCTAGACCACAAAATCTTGGTTTAAAGGAGTATTCCACCTTAAATGTAGATCTAAAGGATGGTTTGGAGTAATATTCTACTCTAAAATCTTCCAATATAGACCTAAAAGGTTGATCTGATGGTATATTCTACCCAACATCCTGGAACATTTACCTAAAAGGTTGGTTTAATGGTATATTCCCAGAAAAACCCTTGAACATTGGGCTTAATGGTATATTCCACCCAAAATACTTGTACATATACCAAGAAGTCAGTGTAAAGGAAATGTAGACCTAAAAGGATTGTTTAAAGGAATATTTAAACTATTATTTTCATTATTTAATAATCTGTTATCAGTCAGAACCCTGGCAAACTTATTTTCATCAGTTTTTTTAGTGGAAGTCACAAATAAAGGAGCTCTTGGTTTTTCCTGGCGTTAGTCCAAAGCTGCTGTTTCAACACAGAACGTTCACATGCATCCACAAACCTCTCAGCACTCAAACACCCACAGACAGGAGGCCGGCTGGACCGAGGCTCGGCGGCGTCCTCAGACCCACGAGTCGGGGAGTCGCTGAACTTGTTGGTCCGGTTTGAAGGCCTCCATGTGGTCCAGTAGAAGTCCACGTAGTCGGTGTTGGCTTTGAACCGCAGCGACTGGCCGCCATCAGGTGGACCGGCTTGTCCTCGTAGGACTCCTCCTGTAGCCTTGAGGGGACCACAGGAACATTCAGTAGCTGTTGGAGTTCTTCCTGTCAGACTCGTGGTAGAACGGCTCTGAAGAATCTTTTACTTGTCTTATCTGGAACAATCTAACAGCCTAAACTGTTAACAGCGGTGTAAAGAAGCAAACACACAGGCATAGATTAGGACTCAAACTAGATTTATTTTAGAAAACAAATCAGCTTAGAGACATTTGTTCACACGTGTGGCTAGGAGGCCGTCCAATCAGATTCGAGGTCTTCACTCTGTAGGTTGTTTGTTTGGTGAGACTCTTGGACCTCCATCAGCTGACGTGGATGTTTGATAGTCTTCCTCTCTAGTGCCAGATGATTCATCCATGAATTCAGCAGCTACAGACTGAAATGAAGCTCATGCTGCCGTTATTGAATTCCTGTTCCAGATCAAATGTTCAGATCTCACCTTGAATGCAGCCGTCTGCTGTCTGATAGTTTTTCTCATTGTAGTCTTCAATAAAGTCTTTTTCCTCATGTCAGGATGTGGTGAGATTCTTTCTCAGTCGCTGCAGACGTCCCTCATTGTGCATCTCCAGAGAAGAAACAGAAAAACTGATCACTGCTTCAGCATCAAACGCTCTCCAGCATTGAGAGTGTTTCAGGAATTCATTCATTGTGTTGTGAACTTTGAAGGAGCAGAAACTTTACAGCTGCCAAAGATACGAGCTCCAATTCTGGATGTTTTAGGAAATGAAGTTCATCAAATAAACACTTGATTTTTGCTGATAACTCATTAAATTAGTGAAGAAATCTAACATAAAAAACCTGTAGACTCTCAGGCAGCTTTTGTTAAAGTTTGTCTATAAATCTATCATCATGTTCTGGAACCAGGACTCTGCAGAAGTTCCTTCAAACAGATACTTGTGTGTTTCTATTTAAGGCCTCAGGTTTGAATGTACAGCAGAGGATTAGAAAGGAGTGATTTTAATATTTAAATCAGTGCAGTAAATGTTTGGCATGAAAATTATTAAAATTTTGATTTAGATAGATTTGTGTCAAATAATATTGTAGAGTCTCACTTAAATATATCCAAATGAGTTCAGTGTATTTACATTTTATAGAATATTTGATTTCTTAATCTCAATACTGTAGGGTCTGACCCTAAATATTATAATAATGATGTCAACTTAAATGATGTTTTAGTGCAGAGTCATAAACTTTAATCAGCTAAACTTACATAATAAATATCACTGTACAATCTTAACCTTAACATTCATATTATTGAGGTAAATTTTCATAAATCATGATATTCCAGAGTCTTAACTGGAATATTTCTAACATTAATCTTTTTGTATTGTGCTGATAAACAACAATAACCCGACTTTCAGATAATATTTGTTGTCTGTGATTGTGAGACTAAATTCCTCCACATTCTGCAACTGGACTGAATTTCCCAAAATGGAAACATAGACAGAATTTAATACTCATGTATCCATGGCAACGCTAATGTTTCTGCTTCTTACCAAAGTTCACAACACAAGTAAAGATTTTAATGTAAAACTTCAGGGATGACTGCTGACCATAAGTATTCTGATCAATACTTCATGATCAACATCAGGACAGATGTTACAATTCCAGCTCTAACATTAGACTGCAGTTATTCACAGAGAAATTAAAACATCACATTCCTCATAAAAACTAGATGGGACTTTTATTAAATAAAGTGTTGGTGAATAAACAGTGTAAAAAGTGCAAAGCAGCTCCATTAAATCAGGAGATGTGAGACTTCCACAGCATGGATCACCATCTGCTGTGTTGATTCATAGCTGAATGTCAGAATGAACTGAGATAGAAAAGCTGCTTTGAGCTGCAACATTACGGTCTGACAATCCAACACCATCACAGTTTTCATCTGGTTGTTTTGCTCCAACATGCTGTGAAGTTCAGTTTTTACCTGAATCAATACAGAGATTCTATTTCCAACTAAGACTGGAATAAAAATTAGAATGTTATGAGGTTATTAATGCAACTAAATCCTTTCAGATGGAAGGATTTACTTCTAAGTTCTAATTCAAGTTTCAGTTGGAGCACATTGCATTCAAAGAAAAACAGCGAAACCTTCATAGCAACATTTAATAAACCTAAAGCTTCCCTGTTGGCTCATTGGTGGAGTTTGTTACTGAGCATCTGAACCTTAAATCCAGTGAGACGACCATCTTCAGTCCAGGCCAGTCAGAGAACTTCAAGACCTTCCATCAGCTGGACCAGATGTGGCATCATCTCCCTCTGAACATCTGGATGACGGGAGAAAAGACAGAAATCAAACACAGATCACAGAAATACAATTTTTTCACTTTCATCATTTTATAAAAGTAGCATGAACTTTATTAAAACTTGACATCAGTAATGAAAGTAAATGTTTTTATCTCGTGTTGAAGCTAAATTTTAAGTAAATTTTAATGACAGTTTATCCTGAGAGGAGTAAGAATGGAGCATTTCTTTCCTTTTTAGAATATTCCCTCAAAATATTCAGCTTATTATTGGCTTTAGAAGCATTTTTCTTTACTTATTTATTTTTAGATACCTCAGACTGATGTACTTTGCTGGTTTGCAGATAATTTCATGTACAATGACAATAAAGATCTTCTATTATAACTTATTTTGCTAAAACAAGAACTGCAAACCTTTTCAACCATCTCTCAGTCTACAAAATTCCAACTGCGACAAAGAATTATCTGATGTAGTTATTATTATAATCTTTACTGAACCAGCCCTGGAATTAATAAAAATCTGTATATGGATATGATTTTCTCTGATGGAACCACTAAAACTGCATACAATAAAGTAAATCTCTTCTGCACTGCACACATACTCCACTTTTCTATAACTCTGGATGTCAGAGTAAAGCAGACAGATCCACCGATCAGCTACAACATTCTGACCACTGACAGCTGAAGAGAACAACATCCATCATCTTGTTCTAATGCAACGTTCTGCTGGGAAACCTTGACATTCATGTGGATGTTTGACATGTACCACCACCTAAACACTGCAGGACAAACAACCCCCTAGTCTCCATAGCAACAGCAGTCCTTGATGCCAGCTGCCTTCCTCAGCAGGACAAACTCAAACTGCTCAGGAGTGGTCCGAGGAACACGACAGAGCTAAGCTGTTTACCTGGGTTCCACACTCCCCACATCCACATCTGATGGAGCATCTGTGGGATGGTCCAGGATCAGCCTGGTCTAGGTAGGACCCACCCTGCAACCCACAGGATCCACAGAATCCACAGGACATCCCCAGAGGTTCTGATGAACCACTGGGTCAGAGGAGTTTTAGCAGCATAAAGGGACCAACACAGTATTAGTCAGGTGGTCAGAATGTTATATTGTTATATTGTCATGCTGATTATATGATCAGTAAATGTTACCATCAATTACAACGTCCACATTGATCAGGAAAAAAAACAAAACTATCAGTTCATTCAGAAACTGTGGGGTTAAACCTAAAAACACAGACCTCAACAGCAGTTTGTTTCAAAGCAGAACACCAGCTGGTTTTCACTAAAGAAGCTTTCAGAGCAACAATTAAATCACAGTTTTGTTCTCATTAAGTTCACAGAGTCAGAGTCAGCCAAAATAATGTAGACACACATCAGGAAAAGAAAAACTTTTATAAATATTTCATTTGTATAAGTACTTCTGTACATATAGATTCCTCTTTCTAAGTTTGATCAAATCACGATAACTCTGTGTCCTGTTTTACGATGTTTTCCCAACAGATGGCGCTACCCTCGTGAATGGAGCATCAACAAGTGACGTCTACAACACAACAGAAATGTCTGGAAGCCAGTGGCCACCACTTTGAGCACCTCTTGTAATTGTAGAGGCCAAAGACAACTTTTATTAATCTGGTGATGTCTGAATAAATTTGGTATTGAAATATTTATGCAAGTTTTTCTTTTCCTGATGTGTGTAAACATTATTTTGGCTGACTCTGTATAATGGGTTTCTGACAGGTCACCAGGCAACACCTTTTTATAATAATGACAAACATACCTGCATTCTACAGGAGTGATTTTCCTCATGTGCAGGTAAAGATGTGGGAGGAGCTTAGAGATGACAGGAGCAGGAGTCATCCTCACTAATTCAGCTTCCACCTAGAAACAGAAAGACCACAAACAAACACACTGATATACTCTCAAACGTTCAACCTCACAGCCTCAAAATATCTATTTAGGAAGTGTTGTGTTTCTAAATTCTGCTGAAAGCATTGACAGACATTCTCTTACAAGGTTGTGTAAAAAGCAGCCTGTCCTCTGAGCTACTGAGAAATTTTCCTGAACAAAGTTTCTACGTGTAAATCAGCTCAACAAAAACTAACGCCCCAGTCACAGATAACAGGTATTGCAAATTATTAACAACTTTCTTTGTTAACTCAGACTTTCTGCTTCAACCTCACATAAAAACGGGAGTTTAACTCGTCATGTGACTGAAAATGAACGGCTTGTGCAGTTCTAGATCCAAAAGTAGGATGTTTCATCTCATGTTTTACTACAAATACATGCAAAAATAAATAAATACAATGTATGGTTGTTAGTTTATTCACTATTAATGTCACTTTATATACTGGATTGAACTTGAGCAATGGAAGAGAGAAGGAATTTAATGAAATTATGGAGATTCAGAGAGGTAATGTTGCAATGTTAAGTTAATTGAAACCAGCTGAATGTTAAACTTCAGTGCAGCTGAACGGGTTTCAGTTAACCTTAAAGTAAAATAACTTTTTTAAAAGCTAAAATAAACAGCAGAGAAAAACAGGTTGAGAAGTTCATTCTAAAGACGGACAGCTGCTGCAGCAACTAACACAGGTGTTCAGCGGTAAGTTAGCCACCTGTGTTAATTAGCCCGCTAGCTAACTTAGCCGCTTAGCTAGCTAACGCGTCCGGACCAACTGCTCAAACACGACAAAACACAACTCTTCACAAGTCGCAGACTTAACGTACAACAAAATAACGCTACTGGTTAGAAGTATTTATCTTCTTACCGTGTTTTACTTCAAAAACAAGGTCAACAGCAGCCAGAGATGCTACCAGACGTTCCGACCATAGACATATATAGAAGACTAGATACGCCAGCGCGCTGTCTTCTCGCGTATCTATGGTCTGACCAATCACTGCTCTCTGGCTCTCAGTCAGTCTGACCAATCGCTGCTCTCTGGCTCCGCCCTCTGAGAATCTTGTCGCTTGGCTTCACACTTGCTTTTGACCACTTCCGGTCTCAGAAAATGAAAAAACGGACTTTTTTTCGTTTCTGTCTCTTACTGATTTTATTTTTTTGTTATTCTAAATATAAAATGAAAATCAAAGCATTTTCAAAATTTTGTATATCCCCTTTTGATCATGAAAAGGAAAAACGCCTCGTATTTCAATTTTAATGTTTGTATTTTAAAACAAAAATCAAACAACCACTCGTTTTTTGTTTTTCAATACCAGTTTCAGAAAGGAAAATCCAATTACCAGATCCGTACACGGACCCACCTCTAACTCCTGTAATGTAACTTTCACACTGTTTTGGATAGACTGAAAAACACATTTTTATCACATGTCAAATCTGTATAGGGACTCTAGAAATTGAAAATTAAATCACATTCTCTTCACATAAAGTTCTATCACATGCCCTATTTTTAATTTATTCTGCTTATACATAATTGTGGGTGTCGGAATGTATGTCGTCGTTCATATTTCCAATTTCCCCTTGGGGAACTAATAAAGGATATTCTTTTCTATTCTATGTGTTCCAGTATTATCCAGCAGAGGTTGCTAAAGTTACTGTACTGTGAGCAGTATTTGACTCCACAGGTTTAATCCGGTACCAGCTGCTCCCGATAGGCCTCCTATCACAAAATGATCTCACACTCACCTTGTTATTCAATGAATGTTTGCTTATGGAGAGACACAAGGTTTTTCCAAAGAAGTTACAGAACTTTGTCAATCAAAGTTATTAAATATTTGTATCTGTCCATGTGTGCGCACACTGGAGGCCTTACTGCGTGTTCCTAAGTGTGTTGTTTCTTTTGTATTTGGGCCACAAAGAATCTGGAGCAAAAACTCAAACTGACAACAAACCACAACAAGATCTGCTCTACACAGCTGGCGTGTGTGTGCATGTGTGCGTGCATGTGTGTGTGTGTGTGTCTTCTATGTGTCTGTGCTGTATGTGAGAGAGTGAAAAATGTGTGTTTGTGTGTGTATTGTGGAAGTTGCAGTAGTGTTGTAAAACTGAATGTGTGAGTGCAACTGGCGTCTAGACTTAGTGATGCCACAGAGAAAAATGTTTAGATAACGTATGTAACTGTGCAGCACGAAGGCAGTTCTTTACTACACTACTACATACACAGTCAGTCCCATTATATAATTTACTAGATTCCCAATCTTTGACTCAATCTAAAATCAGCAAACAGACGACACCTGCTGTCGATAAGTGTCACAGTGTAGTTGCACTAATAGCATGACTGACTGCAATCAGTTCTCTCGTTCTAGCAGAGCAAAAGTGCTAACCACCGAGCCACTGTGCAGCCCCCTAAAGCCAACATTGAAGTGCCAAAGCCGTGCAGTTCCTCTAATGGCCACTTGAGGCTAATTCCAATAACGTGTCAAACCCCATAGACCGCCATGTTAAAATGTCCAACATCACAGCAGAAATAAATGTTTACAGGCTGGTGCAAAAAATGGTCTCTAGAGCTAATTCCCCAATTCATGACAGCTATACAGGGTAGAATCTTTATGTAACTCACTAATTTAAAATGTATAAAAGCTCAAAGTATTGGAATAATTAAGGACGTTGCTGCTACTTACACTCCAGTGCTTTCCTAATTTTTGGATTAGCTGGGAGTCGTCCCACACAGTTGCCACAGCCGCTGTTAAGCTAACCAACTGCTGCACAGAATCCGCACACCAAAGGTTTATTTCTAGAAATGCCAAAGAGACAACCTAAAAATCAAAACTAATAAATAAATTAGTCAAGAGGCGCGTACAAGTAACATCGCCATTCAACACACAATGACGCCGAAAGACAATGCACAGACAAACATAAATGGCATAAGCGTGTTTCTATATTTTAAAAAATGGCTGTTGAGCATTAGCCTTGATGTAGTTATGTCATCAAAAAATGGAAATTCCAATGATATTTGCACAATGTATAGACCTCAGTTGTGCATCTCATGTGAATAGAAGATATTTACTGCTGTTTGTGTGATTTATAAAGTATATTATGAGGAATTAAAGAGCTTTGTCTGAAAGCAGCCGTTGCATTTAGTAAAATTCAGTGTTAAATGAGAGTTTTGACACAGATGCAATGCTGACATCGGACAGTAAGTAACGCAATATTTTCCTTTGTATGAGTTGTACAACAGCGTTTACATCTGAAATTGTAGTTTAAAGGGTAACATGCTGGTGAAAACATCATGACAGTAGCTCGACACATAGGAGCCAAGAAACACGAGAGGCCTCAATATTCTCAACTAGCTCTCAGCAAGAAAGTGAACAATTCCTTTCATGTAAGCGCTTCATAACGTCTCGTAGGAGCCACGTCTAACCTAGTAAACAAGGTAAACAAAGTAATATAACTAGAAGTCATCACGTAGCGCTTTAACAGATCTGATCTGTTTTGTTTATGAAATGCATGCCTGACGATATTCTTTCTCTTCTTCTATCTTGTTCAGGGAAACTTTGCCGAAATTAGAAAGCAGGGTTGTGGTGTGGCAAGATCTGCATTAGTATAGGCCGATATCCTATCAACACCCTCGGTTTGTTGTGCCGTTAAGGTCCTTGTGGCTTCACACCTTCTCTGCACACCCAGTGTGCCCCGAAGCAGGCATGTTTTGGGTGGGGTTGTGTTTTGTGACACGTTTCACACGTCCATGCGATGAGAAAACATCACAGACCTCTCACATCACATCAATATAGCTAATCACAAGCTAACAGTGTTGACCTTACACACCCATCACACGGCTTGCAAAATAATCAGTAAGATTTAGGGGAAACGCTGACTGAAACCCCAAACAGCTAGAGTTATTAAGATTATCAGAAGCACGTTTGGCTGTGACTAAATGGTTAAACTCCCATTTTTGCAGAGATTAAAGAAATTACTGGGCAAGTGCTACTAGGCTGATTCAACCAGAGTTAAGCCATTCAACTCCAGTCCTTATGCTAAAATAACTAACTGCTGGCTTTACTTTCATGTTTTTAATAGACACGAGTGCTATGCAACTTTTTTAATGAACTCCACAGAAAGAAAAAGTACAGTTCTCAAAATGTGAACAGGAGAGAAATTACTCTGCCATATTTTTATCCTCTGCTGTGATGATGTTAAAGTTAACAAGTGAATTAGTTCTTCAGGTAACGAGGTCATCTCTCTTGAAAATGTACTTGATTTGGCCACTGTAGTAAGTTTCCGGATGAAAAAAAAGTCTGTTTGCTCTTTCATTTCTTATTTTTTGTCCTGTAGCAGTTCATACAGTTCACCTGGTTACAACACAGTCCTCACAGAATTGAAAAAAGAAGCCGCTTTTTGTTCATGCTAGAGATACAAACACAGGTGACAAATTAAACGAAAACCCCACATATAGAATCTTGGTAGAGGGTTGGGCCTCAATGTGTTGCCACAACAGCTTCGGCGAGCGTTGGCATCGATGCTTCAAGTCTCTGTGCTCTACTGGAGATGCTTCCAAAACATATTCCCTCATTTGGTGTCTCTGAAGGCCACAGCACATGATTCATCAAACCATTCAGTGACCCCTTGTGTCATGTGGATGAAGGCATTACCATCTAGGAAGAGACACTTCCCATCATTATAGTAATGTTTCATAGGATAATGGCTAGCTCAGAACATAGATTGTACTGATCTGCAGTAACTCTTCTTTCTAAGAGGACAAACGCACCCAAACCCTGCCAGTTAAATATCTCCATAACATAACATAGAGGTCAAGCTAGGAGTTTCTTCCCACAGGCTATCTGCCTGCTGAACCTGGAAAAAAAGCCTAAACAGACAATCAGACTTGCAAATTTTGTTCGCTATCCTGTTTAATTTTTGCCTTGCATATTGGCACAATTTGACACTTTAATTATTTACTTTACTTATTTCTATCTATGTCTATATATTCATTCCTTGTGTGTTTTTATTCTTTCTTTTATTATTCTTTTTGTTTCGGTCTGGAACAGATGCTCAATACATTTCACAATGTTGTGCTGTATACAGTTGTGTTTATGACAAATAAAGGTCTTGAAACTCTTGAAACTCTTGAAGCATTCAGATTTTTCCTTTAATCTGATCTATCTCATCATCTTTAAACAACCCTAGTGTTGTTGATTCTTAATAAAATGTCTGTTGTGCATTAAGGCATTCATATCCCCCGTTTCATTCATGTTTCATGTAATAATGTCATCCCAGTGTGTCCACTACTTGGTTTTTAGATATAGCAAATGCCAAAAATATAGATAAAATAAAACTACTGACATTTCCACCAGCTTCAGCTTTATTTAAGTGAATTTTAGCTTGCTAATATTCCAAACTAATGGTCAATGTAAAGATCAAAGTAAAGATTAAATTTAAGTCAGGATGTCATCCTTGTAGTTATGATCAGGTTTGCATGTTGATTGCAGCATTTAGCTCAGAGCAGCACGTTGCCCAGTCCAGGGCACATGTATGGAAACTTTTCATCGTTCTTTGCTCACATTACATGGTACAGTCCGAATGAAAACCTCTGGAGCTGAAAAATTACACCAATGAAGTGACACAAACTGCAGTTCCTCAAATGGCCCCTTGAGGCTGACTCCAAAAGTGAATCAGTCCATTTAAATATCCAACTTTACAGCAGAAATACATGTTTAGCGTCTCTATAGCTAATTTGCCTGTTCGTGAAAGCTTTTTTGGGTTAATTATTATAGACTCTCCTGTTCAAGTTGTTTCAGGGTGTGGCAGCTTTGAGTGACAGGAGACTCATCCACTCACGTCTCATCCACTCAAGTTGAATGAGTCGGGCAGCACCGAGATGACGACACCTTGAGTCACCACATTGATCTTCACAAATTGGGTCCATCCATTTTTACATCAAGTCAATGATAAAGCATCACAGATCTGCTAGTTGTCGACACAAGTGTTGTTGTTCTAAATGTGGACATCTGCCATGACATCGAGATGAAAATGACAATTACAATACAACATTACATGACATGTAATCATACATTTATTTACAATAACAAGGGTTCTGGGTACAGATATAGACTGATGACATGTCTATGAGATGTAGGCAGAAGCTGCCTTGGGTACTGTGTCATTCTAGAGTTCTCACACCCCCTTACCTTTCTGTAACTCTGCATTGGGGGAATGACACAAATCTCAGTTAGCTGCATGTGTGGGAGTGGGAATGCCCACTTGTTGGATGAATTTGTGAAGCTGTCACCATCAATATCACCATCAATTTCCTCCCTATATGGTATTGTGACAGATATTTCGCCACAGTGTAAAGGAATTTTGCATTGACGAGGTGAAATCGACTCATCTACCCTTAAACTCCCCTTGCTTCAGTAGTTTCCTGCATGGAAAACACCGCAATTTGGTTTCAATCTGAATCTGTTAATTTTTTTCAATCTGACAGCATTTGATTGAAAAGACGTAGGAGGATGTGATAAGCCGTAACAAAGAAAGAAAAATACCTCAGCAAAATATTTGTTTCCTGTTCAGTGGGTGGCACAGGCCTCGCTGACGAAGTTGTGGTTTTTGTGCATGACTCTGTAATATAGTGTGATATTGAGAGAAGGTACAGGCTACAGTTCCCATGGCTGTAATAAATATAGATTTACTGTTAACACACCAAATACTGCAAAACTATTCTTATTTTTTCTGTCAACATTAATCCCCGCTTGTATGAGTTACTTCTGAGAGCTCGACACATTTGGTGCATCCACAGGTTTCTAACATCAACTTCAAAAGCTCGCTAGCCTCTTACACTTTTTTTGATTTCCTTGCGCTCACCTAATAGCACACAGAAAGTCCTGCCCTGTCTATGACCTTCGCTCTTTTGCCAACCAAAGGGAGAGAAAGTTTAGAAGTTGCAAGGAAATGAGTGTAACATAGGTGGGTGGGGGTAAACTGGAGACACAAGCGAAGGCGCTGGCCGTGAGAAAGTGGCATAGCGCCTTTGTTGTCAGAGCCCCTGACTGAAACCACCGTATAGGGAACCAACCACAGCAGCTAAACAGATAAACACCATAAAGCTGAATCTGTGGTCTGACCGTGGAGCTGCTTAATGATGTGATGCTTCTCATTCTGTGATCATTGATTCACGGTATTATTTAATGTGCTCTGTGCCTACACTGTTGCTACCAGAGGCCTATTGAGAAGGTACTTGGATGAGCTCATACTTAGGCATGTACAAATATCTTGAAACATCATCTGCTTTGTTGTTGACCTACCCTAAACTATACATTCCTTTGAAGGAATTAATGTCAAGCTGTCACTTTTTAGCATCACTGTGAAAAATAAGTCATAAGACTATTTATTTACCCAACCAACTTATTGTACTGACATCAGAAAACCATTAAAGCATTCAACTGGAGTTGGAGTTCTGTCCCTGAGGTGAATGTATGCGCAATATTTGTTCACATTTTCTCTGTTTTTGAGCTCCGCCAACTGCCTGCTGCTGGAAAAAAATGCAATTAGAATGAACTTAAATTGTTTTAGCTGTTGTAGGGTAGGCCGAATCTTTGTGGGTCTTCAAACCACAAGAACTGACTTTGTAGAACCTCTTTCAAGGTTGGTTTTGATTGAGAAAAAACTGTGGAAAAATGTACCTACCTTGGTGTCGGTACTTCTAAGCGACTCTGAATAACTACTGTGCAGGTCTTGACATTCTAACAAAACAAACCTTCCATTGTTAACCTTCTACATGCTCAAAGAACTGGAGTTAAGTGCAATAGCCACTACTGCCCTCTGTTTTGGAGTTAGTGTTGCAGTTGAAGCTGTTGGATCCTACAACACAGTTGATTAAATCAGGTGTTTTCTCTGTTAAACTTTGCCGTATCTCATCTTATCTCTAGTTAACTCAGTAAGGATGTACTCCAGCAAATCGTTGTTTTGCTTAAAGAAAATTAGGGAACTTTGATGAGTCAGGTTTTGAAAAGACTGATTAAATTAAACAGTATTGTTCAATATAGTTTTACTTACAGTCTCTGGTATGGGTCAGGTTGGAAAATAACTAAATACAACTCAGACAAGGTTTAGCATTTCTTTTTAACCAACAAATCTCAATGGTCTCCTTGATCCATCGTTGGTATTTGTTAGCGTCCGATATTATAATTTAGGCCTTGTCCCAGTCCATGATGTAGTTGTTCCATTTACAGTGGTCCGTGATGGCTGATTTTAAGCTTTGCTGTTTGACAGTGACACAAACCGAACAAGAAAACTTAAATCACTTGACAAAAGACATGTCATCAACCTGTCAGATGACGCATCTGAGGACGAGTCAAAACATGTCAGCAAGGAAAAAACCATCCTTACTAATTCTTACTAATTTGTCGGTTTAAAAGAAAAGCTAATCTTAAGTAAAAACTTGATTTTCTCAGGAGATTTTTGTGTCAGCATGCCAACATCATCAACTCAAAGTAGCTCATGTCCTACTCATACCATATTCCTCCCGCATATTTACCATACAAAAGTACGATTTGAAAACCCAACATTGTAAATGAACATCAGAAGCAGAGCAAAAACAAAATGAGCTTCTGCCTACATTCACACTCTTTTCTTTCCCCCCATCCTACCCAGGTTTCAGGTTCCTAGAAAGGCAGCTTTCTTCCACCACTGAGGGAACAAGAAGCCCCTGAAACCCCCCAAAACAAATGAGGCAGAAACCCACCGAACCCACCGGCTCGTCTCGGCTCCCTGCACTGCTCTCGCCTGCTCTCACAGACAGTCCCTGGGAAAAGGTTACAAGCCCCCCACCACATCAACCACACTGCTCTGACATGCCTGTCTTCATGCATTTCAAAGCAAACTCAGACTCTGTTTTATGCTACTCTCACCAGGAGTCAAATGAGATGCCTGCAAAAATACAGCCACACAGAAAGAAGCGTTGGTTTCTGTTTATATGCGGCCCTTGATGATTTGATTTCAATCAGAGGTCAGATTCAGGCTTCGTTATTTAACACTATTTGATAATAGATGTATTTATGGAATAATTTTTTGACTTTTTCATCACTTTCATTTTAACTATGTTTTTATGTTGTACTTTTATTTTTAATGGCTGGCGTTCCTCCAGATAGGAAAACTAGACTCTCATTTTCTATGACTTTCAGCATTAATGTAAAATTAAAACAGAGGTCCCCTGCCATAAATGAGATGTAAATATCTTGGGATTTTTTTGAAGCTAACTTTAAAGGAGTAGCCACTTTGCTAACAACAAAAGCACTCAGAGAGCGCAGTACTCCACTAAGGCTACTGAGTCGTTGTATCATTTTCGATAAGTCCCGATAAGTCCGCAGTGGTGGATTTGTAGGAGGATCGCAATCATGTGATCGTCAGCAGGCAGCTGACGTAGCGTTGACTTGTCATAGTTACAGTGACGCCATGCTATCTCACAATGATACGGAAATCTTTAACAAATCCATGGATCCAGATTATAAGTCGTATCACTGCCAAAATCTAATCAGGTGGTCCTTGTGTCATTTCTGACCTTCCCTGAAAATATCATCCAAATCCGTGAGTCCATTTTTGAGTTATGTTGTGCACAGACAGACAAACAGACAGACAATCGTACGCCAATCGTCACGTAACTCCACTGTGTTCCTTGGCAGAGTAATAACCTCCATATGGTTAAAAACTGGTAGTACAGATAGGTCAATCAGATAAATGGTCAAATTACATGGTAGTCCTGACTCAGCAAGCATTTTGTTATTAGCTAAAGAAGTATGTCATCTGCATATAGACGGATTTTAAGTGCTTTTGATTACCTTTGACAAAGTAGCCTCTAAAAAATGGAGCCTGCTAGCAGTGTAGCAAAGTATAGACTGTAAAGACTCTCCTGCAGCTATACCATCTGGCCCCCAAAAGTTTTGCTCTCTGTACAGAATAGAGATTTTCTTTCTGATGAATATTGGGTGGAAATTCCTTGGCCAGATGAGACCAAGATAAACTTGGGGTCCAGCACGTTTGGTGTGAACCTGATCAGGACTATCATAGTGAATGCATGGTCCTCACAGTGAAGCATGAAGGTAAGAGTTTGGCGATGTGGGATGCAAAAGGTGTTGGCGAAATTATATTTATAGATGACAAAGTAGCTATAGATATACCAAAATACTCACTGACAAGATCATCTCCAGTCTGTAGACATTTAGCAGAGGAGGAATAACCCTGCATGGCAACCATCCAAAGTGTTAAAATGACACAAGGGTTTCTAAAGTCAACAAAAGTGAAAACTATGACCTGGACAAGTGTGTCCCCTGACTTCAACAGAGCATCTTTGAGTAGACATATGAAGTTCTGAGACAATAAAACATGAAAATCTAAGTCTTAAAAGGTGTAGTAAATTTTGTTGAATTGAGTTTCCACTGTGGTGCCTTGTAAATGAACACTGTTAATTTTTACTTTCACATGAGAGCAAATACCCTACTGTTCAAAGCAATGCAATATTGAGTGGCAATATCATCACTGACATTTCAGTGATATTGCACAGGGGTGTCCTCACTACTGTTGTAGACCGTAAGTTCTGTGTTTAAAATAAAGGTGACAAAAAAAAGAAGAGAGAAAATCTGCCCCAACTCGCAGATGAACTGTGTAGGATGGCTGGATACCACATAAAAAACATACACAGAGAAACCTAAAGACATGTTGATGTGTAACTGGCATCTTAAAAGTAAAGGTCCACATGTTCACATGAGAACGATGAGATATTCAAACTTTCCAGAGGATGCTAGGTGTATTTAGAGTCCTCCCACGTGAACAGACATTGTGCTGTGAATCCAACAGTGACACAAATGCGTGAGTCCCACAGTAAAAAGGGTTCATCTTGACTTTGGTATCATGACTTTTTATTCACTGTGTGTCCCAGAGTGTTAGTTGACCAAATATGTGGAGATGCTATGTTTTTAAGGGTGTCAACGAAAGTAAAAAGACTCAAAACTGCCTGGAAAGCATGCTTTTTTTCAACACTCCTACCAGTATTTTACTTAACAATCCGATCAGTTTTGCAACTTTAGTAAACTTTTGGGACATTTTTGTCCTCCTGAGCCTCAGATCAAACCATCCTGAGCAGCTTCTCAAAATCAAATCAAATCTCTTGGTGTCATCATGTCATCAGTTGATGGGTGTGAGAAAGAGAAAAGGGGACGTTGCGAGCAACAAGGACGCAAGCAACACTCAACATTCAGCTGTGCATTAAAGAGGTAAGACGCTGGAATTTTCTTGTTATTGTGTCATAGTTATGTTGAATTTATAACTTTTTGAATATTTTGTAATGCACTTAAAACATGACAAATGCAAATTTTTGGCACATTTTTGTGCAATAGCAGATTGTAAATGATATAGCTTTACAGAATCTTCGGGTTAAATAAATATTACAATAACACACAAACTCTTTATGAAGATTTACTGGGAATAGTTTGAAGTTTAGAAGAGCAAGTATGCAGTGTCGAGCTCTTGAGTTGTCTCGCTTAGTTTTTCTTTCATGCTTTCCTCTTCCTTATTTAACTTACAAACTGATATAAAGTTCACAATTGTGATATCCAAATATTTAGCATCTAGGACCAAGTATTTAATGTGTTAAATACTCGGATCGAGCATTTGTTTGAATTTGGCAATATGCAAATCACAGTTTCAAATTCAAAATCACTCTGCTGTTGTTTCTAAATATCTAAATGTGACACAAGCAGTTCAAATGGGAGTATAAAAGCAGCATGAGCTCAGAAGATGTCTGATGCCACAGCGGGGTTATCCTCAGTGAAAGCCCTGAAACTTTTGTGCAGGTGGCAGGCTGTATTTGCTGAGGAAACCTCAATCTTTTGGCATTGTAACTGAACAACAGGTGTGCACCATCTGAGTGCACGATGCTCTAAAAAGTGACATGAAAGAGTCGAGTTTTCGCTCCTGCAGGGCTCAGCTCTCTCAGCCACTGCTCTGCCATGCCGCGGTCGTTTCTCGTCAAGAGCAAAAGGACTCATCTGCTCAGCACATTGAAGGACTCCTTCAGACAGCAGTCCAAACCGGACGCTGAGGAGCCTGCGATGGTGATACAAGACGGCAGGAACCGTCAAGATGCTGTGCAGCCTTTATGCCCCACGTTGGGGGTCAAAGAGGCTCTGTCTGAAGCCTGCCCATCGTGGGCTGGGATCCACTCCAATAGCACCCCTACGGATGATCTTTCAGGTATGTAATGATGTTGTTTTTTAAATGTTGTGCCACTTTATGACAGTAAAAATGTCTTCTCTTGATTGCACGTGAAAGAGACTGGTGATGGAGGTGACAAGAAGAAGTCTTTAGTTATTTATAAAATTACATGAAACTAATTATTCTATACCAGGGGTGTCAAACATGCGGCCCGCAGGCCAAAACCGGCCCTCCAGAGGGTCCAATCTGGCCCTCACAGTGTAAAATTACAAAGAAGACATAAAGTGCAGATTGTAAATTTGGAAAACTTTAAATTTAAAATGATTTCAAGACCATGACAAGTTGTTTTGATCATAAAGTAAAATACTAGGTTGCTCATTGTTCTTTTGTCGTTTTGTGTCTGTTACTGTTATTTTTTGTCTTTTCTTCTCTGACTTTTGCCGTTTATCTCATGTTATTGTCGTTTTGTGTTTCCTTTTTGTCTAGTTCGTGGTTTTTGTCTTTTTTTTGGTCATTTTGTGTTTTGTTTTATTCGTTGTTTTGTGTGTTGTTTTGTGTTTTTTATTGTCTCGCTTGTGTTCATCTATTTTTTCATCTCTTTGTTTCTTTTTTGTCTCATTTGTGTCATTTGTATAGCTTCCTGTCTCATTTTTGTCCATTTTTTTGTTGCTTTGTAACTCTTTTTTCAAATTTTTTGCCTTTTTTGTTGTGCTTCGTGTCGTTTTGTCTCATTTTTTTGTCATTTTGCTTCTTGCTTTTGTCGTTTTCTGTCTCATTGTTGTAATACGTTGTTGTTCTTTTGTCTTTTTTTGTCTGACTTTTGTCATTTTGATCATAAAGTAAAATACTATATCGTTCAGTTCAAGATGACTAAATGTTTAGTTTCTTTGTAGTCACTGTGATCTGTAAGTTGTGTAAATAATAAACTGAGGAATAATTTTGTTGAAATTGAATTTCTTTTTTTCAGGAATTTCAAGTTGTTCATCATGTTTTGTAAAAAGATAGTTCCTTAAATGTGAACATTTTCAGAATGTACTTTTTTACACTAAAACAAAGGAAAGATTTGGAGTTGTAGTAATGTATAGGATATTTTGCTCTGATTTTACTGGTCTGGTCCTTTTGAGATCAAATTGGGCTGAATGTGGCCCCTGCACTACAATGAGTTTGACACCCCGGTTCTATACTCAAAGCCACAAAAGTAAAGCAACATTCATTCTTTTTTTTTTTTTTTTTTTTTATCAAAGTCCCAGTGGAGAAAGGAGACGCCCCTCTCCTGGTCTCGCCATGGTCTTCCAACAGACACCAGGCGTCCGACAGAGAGCGAGAGCTGGAGAAGCTGGTCTTCATGTTGGTCAACCACACGTCCCACACTGACCTTAAATCCCCCGTCAGCGAATGTCCGCTCTGTGAAAAGGTAGGAGGCCTCAGTTATCTCATGTCCTTATGACATCTGTCCATTTCAGCTGTGAGGATGAAAAAGAAGAAACCAGAGTGAGGAGATTTACCAAACATAACCACGTATTTCAAAAGAATAAATGATCATTTTTTTCATCGTAGCTCAGATAAGCATCTCTAAGTTTTCAACATTTAGGAGTTATGACCACAATGCATTGAAAAGTAGTTATATTAGTTTTAAAATGTCTCTAAAAGTGAATGTAAAAACACAACTCTTGGATAGAATGTGCGAAAATGTCTCAATATTTCTTAATGATCTCAAATGTACTTTCAACATATCTCAGCTAGCTCACAACAGTTGGTGTTCTTCTGATATTTAAAGAACTATGTTGCTCTCTAGCAGGGAGTTAATGCCATTTCCAGCAGCCAGTGAGCCTAGCTTAGCATAAAGACATAAAGAAAATAGATTCAAACAGCCCTATACCAGCCTGGCTTGATCCTACTGTACCAAAATAAAAGCCCACCTATATAAGCACAAGACTGAATAACAGAATTTGTACAATAAATTATGTGGCTGTTTCCTGGAGCCACTCAACCATTGGAAACAGCAAGAAAGGGTGTAAACTAGCTCTGCATATAGTGAGCTCTGCTGGAAATATGATTTGTGAAACTTTGGGGTTCATCGATGCTGTTATTTCCATTCTTCTGCATCTTCATCATCCTGGATCAGGTGTAAAATGTGGCTATTATTGACTCCAGGAGGGAGATTTATCACTGATTTACTTGAATAAAGATAGTTTTTAAAATTAACTTTACTCACTTCAACTTACACATTAAAATAAAGAAAATCCTTCTTGATATTAAACATTGAGGAGGAGTGAGACATTCAATCAAGGCTGACAATGTTATGAAAATATGAAAAATAGAAGAGAGGACATAGCTTTGCTCTCTCTCATTCTTTAGGAAAACTGTTTGATGATGTAAATGACAAAAACAAGAGAAAATGACAAAAACTAGACAGAAAATGACAGAAACCAGACAGAAAATGACAAAAACTAGACACAAAATCACAGAAATTAAGCAGAAAACGGCAAATAAAGAAAACGCAAAATGATAAAAACAAGACCAAAAATGAGAAAAACAAGCCACAACAAAAACAAGCCACAAAATGGCAGAAACAAAACAGAAAAATAGCTAAAGATAGTTTTTCTACCCATTCTTTTGGAAAACTGTCTGATGATGTTAATTCCATCCTGTCGTGTGATTCACTGTTTTCTTCTTCTTCTACCAGCTAAAAAGGTTATGCTAACAGGGTTGTTGTGGGACACATGCATATTGATTATTATTTAAAATATTATGTTGATTTAAACAAAATGCTTCCACAATTACAAGAGACATCAATGAAAAAAGTAATACCAAAAAAGGAGATTTAAATTTAATTTTAACTGTTTTATCTGAGATTCCATTTGGTCATCACTGGGCTGGGACAAGAGAAAAATGGCATTTTAGGGGGAACTCCAGGCTTATTTGGTATTTAATTATATTTTCAAACATTGTTTTCCCCTAGTTTTTTTTTGTATTTAGTCTCAGGACAAGTAAATTTACACAACAACTGCATGTTTTAGTGTTTTGTACATGGATTAGTTGGAATTTGATGGGTAAAATGTCCTCCAAGTCTTCACCAGAAAGCAAATAAATCTGTTCTCTGTCACTCTCAGTCTCTTTCAGAAGTCCAACTATCAGGAGGTGGTCTGCAGCCTCATGGTTACAACACCCTGTCTGTCCCACTGACATTATCACCCACAGCCACAGCCACGCCTCACATGGGCTTCGGCTTCAGAGCGGTTGGCAACTATGGCAGAGCAAAGGTATCGTACAGTTAGAATATTTACATCTTTTTAACCCTCCTGTTGTCCTCACTTAGAAGCACCCAAAAAAATATTGTTTCTTTGTCTGAAAAAAAAAAAAAAAAAATTCAGCAAAAAAAAAATTCCCCAAATTTCTGAAAATTTGCAAAACCTTCAGGAAGAAAATTCCAATAATTCCTTAAAAGTTATTTTAAAAAATTATTTAAAAAATCAACAAAATTTGGCAAGAAAATTCCTGTAAATATTTACAAAAAATTCGTAAAAATCTTCCCAAAAAATCATAAAAATATCTAAAGTGATTACATGTATATAAGTAAAACTTCTAATATTTTCTTTAAGAACATTCACAAAAAAATCAACCAAAACCCAGCGAATTTCGCTGGATTTTGGTTGATTTTTTTGTGAATGTTCTTCAGAAACATTTTTAACATTTCTTTTTTTCCACTAAAAAATGTTCAGAGATTTCCCAAAAATGTTAAAAATGTGGACATCAGAAGTTTCACTGTGAAAATATATATTTTTCCCCCCATTTTCAAACTTTAAAACGGGTCAATTTTGACCCATAGAGCAACACGAGGGTTAAGTGACTCATTATCACAACCTCTGAAAGACTTTCTGTCTCTGTGGCATCCAGGAGCGTAGCTTTGGCTGCAAGGTTTGCGGGAAAGTGTTCAAGCGCTCGTCCACTCTGTCCACACACCTCCTCATCCACTCGGACACCCGGCCCTACCCCTGCCAGTACTGCGGCAAAAGGTTCCACCAGAAATCAGACATGAAGAAGCACACCTTCATACACACAGGTAAGTGAACGCAACACTTGAAGAGACATGTCCTCTCCAAAGCCCTCATATGAAACCTGGTGTCCTGCCCTCTTTTCTGGCCTCAGGGGAGAAACCACACATCTGCAAGGTGTGCGGGAAAGGATTCAGCCAGAGCTCCAACCTCATCACCCACAGCCGAAAGCACGGCAGCTACCGGCCGTTCAGCTGCCCGCGCTGTCAGCACAGCTTCCAGCGCAGGGTGGACCTGCAGCGCCACCAAGAGACTCAGTGTGGCTATGGACACATGTACACTCCAATCTGAGGACATGAAGAGATGGCAACGCTGGGAGAAATGGCATCTGTATATAATAATAATAATAATAATAATAATAATAACATTCATTAATGTAAAAGTGAAAAACAGAAATTCAATGATAGCATGCATTTTCTATAAATAAAGCTGTACTGGTTTGCTTAAGGAACATCATTTTATCCTCCTTGTGTTAAGTTGAGAAACTCTATGATCTTTAAAAAGAAAACAAAAGTTATTCACAAATAATAATGGGAATGTTTTCAAAGGATGTGCCAGACAGCAGGGTTCTTAAAGGAACAATATCCGGTCATGTTTAGTAATTTTCAGAGATTACTTCCCTTAAAAAGTTGTGCGATCGCAGTGTGTGTCTGTGTGTGATTGCCCCCATTACATCCCGATGGAGACGACTGATGATGATCCACTCACAGGATGCACTCTGACTTCTGCAAGTCTATTTTAAAATTACTTTCTGAGAACGAAAGAAAAACATAGCTGTGAATTTGCAGCAGCACGTCTACAGTACGACTGATTAATAGGTGCAATGATCAATACTTTTAAATAAACCATACACTATTGTTCAAAAGTTTGGGGTCACCTCACACTTTTATTCATGTGCTAACATAATTACACAAGGGTTTTCTAATCATCAATTATCCTTTCAACACCATTAGCTAACACAATGTAGCATTAGAACACAGGAGTGATGGTTGCTGGAAATGTTCCTCTGTACCCCTATGGAGATATTCTATTAAAAATCAGCCGTTTCCAGCTAGAATAGTCATTTACCACATTAACAATGTCAAAAATAAGGACATTTCTAAGTGACACCAAATGTGAAATGACTGTATGATGTAAAAGCTGTTGCTTACAGTCACAAACCCACAGATAATAATCTACAGCTCTGTACTTCCTCACAGCTGTACTCAGCATTTCACCACTTCCCAACGTGCAGCTTTAATGTTATTGTATTAAACTTCTCTAATATATCAGATATTTTTAGAAAACGTCTACGCTGCTCTGGAGCTTGGAGCTGCAAAGGAGTTATTTACAAAACTGAGCTAAAGTAGAGCGAGTCCTGAACTTACATTCATGAAGTGGACAGATTCAGAAGTGGACTAATTCTCAATCAAATGGCTTCATATCATTGTTTTTCTGTTTCTGATTTCATTAGTGCTTTTTTAAAAATACCACTATGTTAGTGTTCTGGGGAACTCAGTCAAAAGCCTCCAATGCTTTCTAATGCTGTAGAGTTTTAATAGATGGAATTACTTACTGACTTCATGGGCCATGTAAAGTATTACACACTCTCAGGGGGTAAAGGAGCTCTCTGACAATCATTGCACTTGGGATAAAAGTTGCAATTTGTATAAAAGAAAAGTATATACTTTTATTTTAATATCACATCACATACTATATAAACTAACAATAACTTAGTGTACAACAATTGTATGCCCTTACAGTAATTGCATTGCTCTTAGTGGTGCGCTATCATTCTTCTGATTGTATTTTCTTTCTGTAGATCTTTGCCTGAGGGGTTGTGCTGCCTTACGTTTTGCTTTAAAATACAAGCCAAAAGTGCTCTACTGGATTCAAGTTAAGTGATATATTTGGTCACAATTTTCACTTCTTTAGAGACTCTTGTGTGATTCTGGTAGTGTGCTTTGCATTGTTATCGTGCTGTATTATTCCTCATCTTGTGCAACACCTTTTGGCTCATGCAGTTCTGTATCATCCACCTCCATGCTTCACTGCTTGACTATGCATTCACTCTCCTAAACAGGGTCACACCTGGACCCCACCTGAGCAGAACTAATTTATCTTGGTCTCATCTGACCACAGCATGTGCTCCCAATATTCATCAGACTTCGCTTTAAGTTCTTTACTACCAACGGTTCTATACCTTCTGATTACTGCGGCAAGTAATCATTTGTAGTTGGTTATTGATTTCCTGTATCGTTTTTTTGTGAATTCTAACATGGTGATTTTTACTCCACCAAGGAACGCATTGGAGTTATGTGACGATCGGTGTACATTTGTCCTTCCGTCTATCTGTCTGTCTGTGTGCAACTTTACTCAAAAATGGACAGATTCAGATGAAATTTTCAGGGAAGGTCAGAAATGACACAAGGACCACCTGATTAGATTCTGGCAGTGATGCAGCTTTATAGTCTGGATCCACGGATTTGTTCAAGATTTTTGTATCATTGTGAGACAGCGCCATGGCGTCACTGTAACCATGACAACAAGTGAGCACTACATCAGCTGCCTGCTGACGATCACATGATTGCGATCCTACTACCAATCTTATCGGGTCTTATCTGTTGGAAATGATACAAAGACTGAGCAGCCTTGGCAGAGTACTGCGCTCTCCGAGTGCTTTTATTTGCGTTGCTCTACTAATTATTTTCCATGTGGAGCCATGATGCTGATGTGTAGATGAACACAGAAAACCGAGAAACGTCTGCTGTTCACATGGATTTTATAATGATGGTAAAGCAGTTAGGCTGATTGGAAATCAGTACTCGGTTATTCACTTTTGTTGTACTGAGTTTCTACTTTGGAGCCTTTATTTTCAATAGCCAATAAGGGGAAACATTTAAATTATCAAGAGAAACCCAACATTTCTCTTAATATTTTGCTGTTTCTTGCAGTTATGATGTTCAGCACATGAACTTTCTTTGTTTCATTTGAGTCACATTATATTGGAGTAAAACAGCAAGCCAACGCAGGCCTCAGCACATTTAAAACATCTTATTTGCCACATAAACACAACAGAATTCACAGATGTAGCTTTCACATCCAGCTGATTCACAGTTACCACACAAGTAGTAAAAATGACTGTAAGACAGCGACTCTTCAAACGGGCACACTGTAACCTCTCGATTCTTCGTCAACCCCGTGTTCGGTCTCTAAAGGCGATGCTGATGGTAATGCAGTTTCTGTCTGAGTCACTCCAACCATGATCAGATCCTGTTGAATCCAGAAACGGCTCTGTCCATGTCACGATGCGCTGCCAGTTTTGCAACGACTCGGTGCAGAACGGCTCGCTGCATCGAACAACCAACGTTTCGCTTTGCATCAAACATCTGATCCTTCAGAATGCTGCGATGAGTAAGTGCTGCTGTATTCACATGTTTTCGGTCTCTCACATTTCTGCTACGAAGCAAAGACTCATGAGGAGCGTTGCACAAACATGTCTCTGCACACACACACACAGGCAGCTGTGCTCACACACACACACAAGTTGTTACAACCTCTGTCCCAGTTCCAGTTTCTCAGATTTGCAGGAGGAAATCCTGAGAAGGAGATAAAAGAACAAAACTGTTCAGACCTATGTGGCACATCACAGTTAAAATCTGCAGGTGCTCAACTAATGCTGATATATTTTCTGGAGCTGGCAGAGTTGGTAACCACTTCAGCTTATTTTAAATGCACGGCTTTGACAGCTGGAGTAACATGAGGTCTGTTGTGTTGAATTTGAACAAAGGGCAGAGTGGCAGATATACTTGTTCATGTTTTAATGGCATTTTGTGAGCATCATTTGGGAAAGAAAAACTAAAACACAAGAAAATAATAGCATAAAATAATCTACACTGCTGATCAAAAGTTTGGGGTCACTTAAAAATGTCCTTATTTTTGAAAGAAAAGCAGTTTTTCTCAATGAAGATAACATTAAATTAATCAGAAATAGAGTCTTTGTTAACGTGGTAAATGACTATTCTAGCTGGAAATTTTTAATGGAATATCTCCATAGGGGTACAGAGGAACATTTCCAGCAACCATCACTCCTGTGTTCTAATGCTACATTGTGTTAGCTAATGGTGTTGAAAGGCTCATTGATGACTAGAAAACCCTTGTGCAGTTATGTTAGCACATGGATAAAAGTGGGAGTTTTCATGGAAAACATGGAATTGTCTGTGTGACCCCAAACTTTTGACTGGAAGTGTATATTTAGTTACCTAATGCCCACGTGTTCCTTCAACAGGAGCCAAAATCAAGGCCACAAAAAGCAGTTAGCCCACTATTTGTTCATATAGAGTATTTAAATATGATATTGCAGTGAATTAGTTCAATTACATTTATCTTTGCTGGAAGAGCTACACACAGTAGAAATTAAAAAAGAAAGAGTTAACTGCATAAACAGTGGTTTTTTTTTTTTTTTTTTAATCTTTCAAGCATATGATTTGTTTCTTCTTTAAAGTTTTGTAGTTTTATTTCCAGCATCCACAACTCTGCTGTCTACTGCGTAATGTAGCCTATGCCGCCACCTTCTGACCACACTAAGCCACATAGTTTATTTGCGCTAAAGCAGTTTTTAAAAGATAATCAACAATTGCAGCTTCCTTCATCAGATCTTACCTCTACACTGAGCTGGAGAACTGATGGGACGGTGAAGGTGGACTCCAGATGCTCTGACTGACAGGAGTCTGGTCTGTTAGAGGACCTTCTCCTGCAGATGCTTGGCGTGACCCTTCAAAAGAACACATACAGTTGTCTTATAATGTCTTCTCAGATAAGACCAGAAGGCAGAACACTGATTAATGATGATTTTTCTTTTTCTATTGTCGAATGTGTTGTGGAATTTCAGTGAGGTCAAGAGAGGATGAGGAGACAGACAGAGAGACACTCTGGAGACTCAGATGACTTTGGTTGTGAGTCAGGTTTACTGATGAGAAGTGACACCGACAGAGTAAAAATCTTCCAAAAAAAAAAAAAATCCTAAAAACATCTAAAGTGATTACATATTTATCAGTGAAACTTCTAATACTTCTTCTAAAATCAACCAAAATCCAGCGAATTTTGCTGGATTTTGGTTGATTTTTATGTGAATGTTCTTAAACATTTTTAACATTTTTTTTTTCCACCAAAAAATTTTCAAAGATTTCCCAAAAATATTGAAAATGTGGACATCAGAAGTTTCACTGTGAAAATATATATTTTTTCCACATTTTCAAACTTTAAAACGGGTCAATTTTGAGCCGCAGGACGACACGAGGGTTAAGATGATGATGTCATTGGCAGCTTACTGTGCATTACCTGTGTAACTATAGATGCACCACAGCGCCCCCATCAGACTGACACCCATCACAAAGGCTGCAAAGATGATTCCAATCACTGGTCCGGTCTGCACCGCAGAGCCTGGAGACACAGTGTGAGACTGGTTAAAGTGTAACCCAGTAAAATGACTGGATGAATGAATGATACTCACTGCTGTGCTCCTGGTCTGAACTGACCACCGGGACAACACTGAGCCTCTTGGTTCTTGGACCAGCTGGGGGCTGCATTTTGGGTACCAGTGAACTGATAGACTGGGTGACCACCATGGGTCTGGAGAGGTTTCTGGTCTCACACTGAGATGGGAACACAGGAGAAGATCTTTAGGTCGGTTGTAGTGTTGCAGTGACACGATACCAGCAGATGAGCATTTTTTGAGTTTAGCGTTTGTCTGTCTGTTAGCAACATTACACAAAAACAGAATAACGGATTTGGAGGAAATTTTCAGAGGTCAAAAATGACACAAGGATCACCTCATTAGATTTTGACAGTGATGTATAGTTTAGATCCACAGATTTCTTAATAGCGGCATGGTGTCACTGTAACTATGACAACAAGTGAACATGATTGTGATCCGAATACAAATCGACCACTGCATATTTGACAGGACTTATCCGTCAGAAATTACACATGAAACAGTTGATTAAATTGTTCCGAGTCCCATCAATTCCCGCCGCCTGCTACTTATTTAGGTCACATGACTCGGTGTCCGTACATAACATACACATGCAAAACACACGCCTGTGCTCAGCGCAAGGTCATTTTGTTTCTGGGTACATCTATATTAAATGGACACATTCTATGTTGCTGTGATTTTTGATCATCAATAACTAATAAAAAATGCTACATTTCTGACAATGCCATATGGGGGAATGAACAGCCTTTTCTTGTTTGTGCATGTAACAGGTCTGCAGACTTACAAAGTCTAATGTCCTCGTTATTCTCCCACAGAAAACACTGCTGTCTACATTACAACAGTTTGACAGTTTTAGAAAAATAACTCTTGCAGGTTTTGGTTTGACGAATATTCATAGATTAGATGATGATGCACAATCTTTTCTAATAAAGAAAAAGAAAGAAGGGCAAAAAATAGCACTGATGCACAATCTTCTCATCTAAGAAGAGAAAAAATATAAAGGAAAGTAAAAAAAGCCAATTTTTTCCAAACACTGAATTACTGCTTCAACGTGAATTTGACAAGATGCTTTATTCTGTATTAGTTTTGTGATATGAAATGTACTTAATGTTTTACTGCAGTTGTTTCTTTACCTGATGTCTTGATGATTTAGATACTAGTGGAGGGATATGCAGCTTTCCCTGACATTCATTCTTCACGGTTTCCTTTGTAAGTTCCCCTTTTGTTGGGTCAGAGACGCACACTCGAAGGCTGCAGTGGAGGAACTGAATGGAGTTGTTATAAACCGGCCTCAGGATGAAACTAAACCTTAAGGGCCGCATCTCCTCTTCCCCAGCCCTTGTGGTCTTCTTGCCAATCATTGCTTCTCTACCTCTTCTTTCAGTCATGTGATGAACTTTCTCCACTTCCTCTGTCTCTTCCTCTTCTAGTTCACAATCACCTTCAGCCTCATCCTCCGCTTCCTCTTTTTTCTTTGCACTGAGAGTCAGTGAGGGATCTGAGGAACAGCCGTCACTTATTACAGGCCAGAAAGGAGATTTTTTGGGGTCTGACAGAGGAGACACGACACACGAGTTCAGCTGTACGACGTCTGCAGGGGGCCCTTTGGCTGAAATCTGCAGTTAAACACAAGGAAATGGTGATGAACAAACTGAATTTAGAAACAAAGTCTTGGCTTACAATAAACTGGCATGTTATTGTGCATGAACATGGCAAATAAGCAGAAATACACGGACCTCAACATAGACACGGTGATCTGCAGTAATGACACAGGGTCCGATTCGCTTCTGCTCGTAGCTCTCGTTAATAAAAAGCTCCAGAAGAAGAAGAGGCCCAGATCTGTGTCTGGGTGTTGGGAGGCGGCTCAGTCCTGGATCAGATCCTGGACCTTCGGGCACCCAGGGGACCAGTCCTGTCTGAGGAGTGTTTACACTATCTTTGGCATCAGCGACATGGCTGGAGGGGTCGGGAACAGCAGCCAAACAGCTAAACTGGGAGAGAAAAACAACAAACAGGAAATTACAGGTGAAAAAGATGGGAAAGAAAAAGGAGAACCAAAGACACAGAAACACAGATATCTTACATGTATGCCGAGTGGACTTTTAGGCTTGTCTGTCTCATTTAGTGCCAGAGAGGTCTGTGGTTTGTGTCTCCATAATAAGACCTGGACAGAGAGGATAAAGTCAAGATCATCACTTCATCCGCCTCTCTTCTTACCCTGATGCCCCATCACTTTGGAACAGTGTAAATGTGGACCACATGGTCTTCTTCCATTGCTCCAGAGTCCAATCTTTATGCTACCTAGCAAATTGAAGCTGTTTCTGCTGATTAGCCTCACTGATCAGTGGTTTTCTTAGAGCTATACAGCTGTTTAGTCCCAATATCTGGAGTTCCCTTCACATTGTGCATGTGGTAATGCTCTTACTTTCACTATAAACATAGCCGTGAATTCCCCTGTTGATTTCCTACAATCATCTAAAAGTTTATTTCAACCTCATTTGTTCCTCAAAGATGATGGTTCTCCACTCTCCTTCCAGGTTTTAATAATACGTTGGATGGTTCTTATCCAGATTTTAGTAGTTTCAGAAATCTCCTTAGTTGTTTTCTTTGCTTGATGCAGGCCAATAATTTGACTCTTCTGAGACAGATTAACATCCTTTCCATGACCACAGGATATGTCTTCCAACATGGTTGTTTCAGAAATGAGAAGCTCCTCACTGCATCAGCTAGGGTTAAATAAGTTGTTGCAGCTGAAACGTATTCATCACTGCAGTAATTATCCAATGGAAGGATCTTACCTATTTGCTTAGTTAAATCCAAGTGGCGACTTTTTTTTGGCCAAGAAGTGTACATAATAAAGTTTTTAAAATATAACATATTGTTAAAGACTAAATCAGTGGTTTATAACCTTTTTGGCTTCTTAAAAAATTCATTGTGTAGCTTCGCCAAGTCCAGATTTTTCTCTCACTCTCAACATTTGAACATATTTTTAATTCAGTGTTGCAACACATACACGTCATGTCTCTGTTGTTTGTCTTCATCCCTCCTTTCAATTTCCTGGTCTGCCTCTGAGCAGAGATTTTCTCTCACTTAATTTGCCTCTGCGCAAAGACCCATTTTTATAATTCAGCAACGTTCTGGTCATGATGACCTAGGTTACGAGTCTCACCAGGACAACTTCCACTTAGTACAATTCCAAGCTGTTGTTGTGCACCACGTTTTTGTTTTTACCGCTGTCTGACAGACTCTGACTTCATCTGAAATTCTGATATTTTCCCCAATGGGTGCCAAGCGTTTTGCTCTTTCTTGCTCCTTTTCAGCCCATCTGTGTGTGTTGGTCAGTATGAACTGCAGTATATCCAGAGTAATCCTAAACTTTTCCTGTAATTCGGTTTCATTTGAATGATAAAAATCAGCTATAAGAGAAACGAAGCAATATGTAGGATTTAAGAAACAATCCCAAAAAAACCTTCTCCGTTCCCAGAGGCTTTCTTGTCTCACCATGTTGGTGTACTGCACCCCTCGAGGCTCTCCCAGCAGCAGGCCCTCGGTCCCACAGGAAATCACTGGGAACACTAACAGGAAATGGCTCCCGTTGGACTGAGCCTGGCAGGTCGGGTCCTGCAGAGTCACAGCAGCCACCGGGACGGACAAACTCTGAAGGAGAGAGCACTGACATGAGGCCATGGAACTTACAAATGAACAAAGCGATCACACAAGAACTAGTAGGAGGAACATTTTAAGAGCTACAAATGATCAGATACAGCAGACTACAGATGAGAAGGCTGCAGCTTCACAGTGAGAAATAACATCAAACCCATTAAATCCTTTAACCAAACATTTCCTCAACTACAATGACATCTTAAATTTAGCACAGAAATGACTTTCACTGCTGCTTTTCATAAACTGATATTGATTTTTAAGCCACTTTAAGTTGCTATACATAAGACAAAAGCATTTGCAGTCAAATTACTCTAATATTCACTGTTCTTTCACTCCTCCGAAAACATTCATCTTGCTGCTAAATATTCTACTAGGTTTGTAATTTATTGCTGGCTGGGTAGCATGTAATAGCATTATCAGAGTTGGTTCTTTTTTATTGCAAAGTAGCTGCCTGATGCTAGAAGAAGGAATGATGAGAGTGAGCCAGAACAGTGCAGTTATGGGCCAGAAACCAGAACAATGAGCTGAAAGATAATAAAAGTAGTGAATTCTGAATTCAGACCATTAAAACAAAATAATTTTGTGTGCAGAAATCATCCACACAAAAATGAAATCATCGCTCAATGATACCTGGAGACATATTTTGCTACTAGTGCATCAGCGGTTCTCCTGCTACATCGTGACTTATCTTCTACAGGCTACTGTTTGCCAGGTGTGGCTTCATCTAGCCCATTTATCTTCCTCAGATGCCCTTCATTTGCAAAACAGCTCAGTCTCTTTATTTAAATGTCCTAGGAGTGACGAGATGAGGACTTAGATTGGTTTTCTGATGAGCCACACTGATGAGGAGCTGAGAATCATCAACATTCATCTCTGCAGGGACCATTTTACTGCAGGTAATTTTACAAAGTTTCATCTGACTACACAAAGATTCACTGATAATCCAGTACTGTTGAACAGGACTGAACCAACCATAACTCTCTGGTCTTCATTCTACCAACATTTAGTGCCATCATTAACTGTACGTGTAAGTTTCTCTTTGTGCTCAGTTTATTATAGTAGCTAACTTAGTCCATAGCTAAAACGTGACTGAAATACTGCATATTCACATCTAACCTGTTTGGTTATAACAAATTCAGGTCCATTTGCTTGGTTAGTCCAGCTTTTTTGGAAGGTGTTAATCAGCACCTTTACAACTCTACAATTTTTCAATTTCAAACAACAAAAACCAGACAAAAAAAATGACACAAACGAGACCAAAAAATTATAAAATGACAAAAAAGTAGACAAATGACACAAGCGAGACAAAAAAAAGACACAAAACGATGCACAAAACAATGAATAAAGCAAAACACATGACAAAAATAAGACCAAAAACACTAGCAAGACAAAAAGGAAACACAAAACAACAAACTAAATGTCCAAAAATGAGACAAACGACATGAAACAAGAGACATAAAATTGATTAAAAAATGGACAAACGACAAAAACGAGAAACAAGATGACAAAAACACGAGACAAACGACGAGGGTCAAGCAGGAGGAGACAGGAGGCAACAAAGACAGGACAAAATATTACAAAAAAGAGACAAAAAACAAGACAAAGCATTCCAAAAATGAGACACAAAGTGATAGAAGCAAGACACATTTAGTAGATGTTTCTTGCAAAGAATACTGCTTATTTTTTCCCAAGCTGTAATTTTCTATGAATTCTTTAATCATTCAAACTCAGCTGGATGGTTAAAATAGTTTTACACAGATGTCATGTATGATTCATGTCCTGTAATGCTAACAACATTATAAGATTCGTTTCAATAATATATTCAAAGTTTTTGCTGCGACTAAAACATGGCTGGACTTCTGGGTCGACTATGACAAGATGGGAATCTGCTCCTTCCTTTACAACGTGTTTACACTCTATCTGATACTGAGGTATGAAGACCTGCAGGATGCGTTGGTCCACTGCCACGCTGAGCCGTCCGTCCTCACACTTCACCGTGAAACTCTCCGCACCTCCTCCTCCTCTTCCTCCTCCTCCTGCTGCTGCTCGGCCTCCACCGTTCAGCCACTGCCTCAGCCGGCGCTCCTCCACCCAGGGAGGCTTCACCACCACAGGATTCACTGCCTCCTCTGACGTACAGACGGACAGGAGACACGGAGGCAGCCATGCAGAGACGTTAAACACTCACACTTACACTTCAAAAACCCTTCGTTCAATGTGTACATTACGCAGTGCAGGAAATATTCTGCTTTCGTCTCTCAAGCCTGACGAGGGAAACAGAAAAACAAGCCTTGATTTCAAAAATGAAATGTTCAAAAGCCAAACAGGAGTCCTCACCTGTCCCGCCCTCGGCCAGCTGGATCACAAAGCGATTGGCCAGATCAGCCTCGGTGTATGAGGTCACCTTGGAGTAGCCGCTCTGACCGGCCCACACTAGGAGGTCAGTGATGGTGGAAAGGTCAGAGTTCAGGGTGCTGGACACAGTGAGGCCAGGTTCAGCTGGGTAGGATGGAGACACACTGTTGGAGGCCTGTGGAGACAGACGGAAACACAAAATCAAAGTATGATCAAAGCCAAAAGATGTGCAACATGTTAGATCTCTGCATGCCTATACTTCATTACACAGTCCCCAGTCTTCTGTGTGGTAATCTGCTCAGTTTGGTTTAAAAACATGCAGCCTGTATGCACAATATCAGGCAAAACAACGAGGGTCCACATGAGCCAAAATTTCCCAGTTTACAAGAAAACTAGTTTTCTTTGCTGCGGTATCAGCCAGAAAACAGTCTAATCCTTTTACAGTTGTTTGATGTATCCTAAAAAATACAGCAGTTGTTGACATATACACAACTGTACAAAAAGTTTGGGGTCACCATGAAAACTCCCACTTTTATCCATGTGCTAACATAACTGCACAAGGGTTTTCTAATCATCAATGAGCCTTTCAACACCATTAGCTAACACAATGTAGCATTAGAACACAGGAGTGATGGTTGCTGGAAATGTTCCTCTGTACCCCTATGGAGATATTCCATTAAAAATCAGCTGTTTCCAGCTACAATAGTCATTTACCACATTAACAATGTCTACACAGTATTTATGATTATTTTAATGTCATCTTCATTGAAAAAAAAAAACATTTTTCTTTCAAAAATAAAGACATTTCTAAGCGACCCCAAACTTTTAATCAGTAGTGTACATTGAAGAACAAATATCTACACTAATATCTGGTAATGTGATGTGTTTTTCCCTTACGTGAACAGTGATACGACCCCGGACACCATGAGCAACGATGGCCCAGTTAACAGGAACAGAACTGCTGAGAATCAATACAACCCTGTGCGACTTTGAGTTGGCCACCGGAGGCACAAGAGAGACAATAACCTCCACCTGCAGAGAGCTGAAGGACACGTAGAGAGAGGAAAGATGGGCTGAGTTAAACAATATCCAAGACTCTTGGTAGTAGCTATGATAAGAAATGGTTAAGCTCTCTGGACCAATCACACTTGTGGATTCACAGACTTTAGGGCTGTCCCACTGTCAAATCATCAAGTCTATGAAGGCTCTGATGTGGGATTTTCAACGGCTTTATGCACCTCTTCTGTGAGTCAACATTTCTGTGAACTTTCCTGAGGAGTTTGTCTAAACTTTATGGTGAAATTGGTGATGTATAATCGTGGTCTACCTGCCTTCTACACAAATCAAGCGTGGATGGTGCAGGTTAGAAATCCACTAGGAAGTGTATTTGTAACCTGCACCATCCATGCCTGGTTCTAGTCAAACATCTGCAGGATTTACAGATGTTCATGGCTTCCTTGACTTTTGGTAGTTTAAACGTATAAACGACATGAAAACACAACGTCACAAACAGCAGGAGATCAACTGAACATGTCATCAAACTGCAAATGAAATATGAGTCCAAGAAACCTGTGCTGTCACAATAGTTTGCCCCATTCTTCCATTTACACAGTTTATAGCCTCCATGTGTGCCCTTAACCCTCCCATTAGGCACCAAAAAATATTGTTTACTTGTCTAAAAAAAATCCAAAAATTCAGCAAAAAAAATTCTCAAAATTCAGAAAATTTGCAAAACCTTTAGGAAGAAAATTCCAATAATTCCTTAAAAGTTTCCCTTCAAAGTTTTATTTAAAAAAAATCCCCCAAATTTGGCAAGAAAATTCTTGCAAATATTTTCCAAAAAAATGAGGAAAAATCTTCCAAAAAAAATCCTAAAAAATATCTAAAGTGATTACATATATATCAGAAAAACTTCTAATATTTTCTTTAAGAACATTCACAAAAAAATTAACCAACATCCAGCAAAATTCGCTCCAACCTCCTACACCCCCAAATGCAATTAACAGTACTTTATTGTTTCTTCTCTTATTTGCTTTAGAATAGAATACACTGGTCCACCCTTTCCAAGAGAAAACGAGATGTCACATCACATTAACAACATCCACCATTACATGATTACACATCCCAGTTTACGTCACAACGTTTCCTACTGAGACCAAGGAAAAGTATTTAGGAAAAGACAAAATTTTTGATTATTTGATGACAACCAGGGTGTAATTTTGCATGGCCACACAACAGATGGACATTTATGCTCTTGCCAGGACTTTCAGAGGAAGCATGCTCTCACCCACAGAGGCCCGATCCCGCTGAATGGAGTTTGATCACGTGAACTTCAGGGTTGGATCCGGTGTAGCTGCAGCCCTGCACTTCCTGCTGCTGCAGGTCAGAGGTCATGTAGTTGTGAGAGAGGAACATGGACTGCAGCCGGCACGCAGCAGGCAACGTCGGATCTGCGATATGGAGACAAAGCGAGAGATGTTTTGAAGTTAGATCTTTCTCAGCGGTCCATCAGCTGAGCTTTGTGTTGTGTCTGGTTGGAACAGAGACAGGAAATGATTGAGGAGATAAAGACCTGAGTGTTAACCCACGGGGTCGAGAGTGCAGATGTTTAGAACAATCATTTATACACACAAGCAAAGACATAATGACATATCGTAACTTTTAACTCTTTAGTTTTGTGTATAACAAATAAATTTTTAGATGAAAATCTTACACACAAAACCACCATGTAATGAAAGTCAGCTTCATTTCCTATAAGGGAGTTCACATTCTGGGACAAAGACATAATGAGACACAAGACAAGGACTGTTGGATAAGTTTAATGAGTCCAGCTTTGGGGCTAACATGTGCTGTTTGATGGCTTCTAATCACAGCACTGGGTGAAAATCCTGGTGAGGCCAACAAGACAAAGAAGATAACAGTTTTAGTAAATGATTAAGTCATTGGACTTAATAACTGAATGACTATAGAAGTGGGTATGTGGCATTATTTAACAATGTTATTATTTTAACAATGTGTAAATTAAAAAGTTTAAGATGACTCACCTCTCTTTTCTTGCCTCAGGTGTTCCAGCCAAAAGAGGCCCTGTGGGCTGGAACACCTTTAAAAGGTTCCGGGAGGAACCAAATATAAGTGAGGAGAGGGGGAGTAGCCATCTCTTCAGGTGATAAAATAAATAGTGCTGTGAAACAACTAACATTTTGAATCAGATTCATCACAGGGTTGCATCTCCATATGAAATTGAGATAATGTTTCATTTTCTTTTTTTTTCTTTGCCTTTTTTATTCTTGTGAACGTACAACTGGATCTCACAGTATGTCTCCCCCCCCAAAAATGCAACTTGATGTTGTAGTTATTGAAGTTTTAGTAAAAATGAATACTTACTCAGGCTCATTCTCAGATCTTGATGCTCATCTATCTATCTATCTATATATAAAAAAAAAAAAAATATATATATATATATATATATATATATATATATATATATATATATATATATATATATATATATATATACATATATACATACATATATAAGAAACGCGATTAATATGCTGTTTAGCGTCTTCCATGTGGAGTTGCTTGGTTCTGCTACTACCGGATCAACTGCTCATTTGCACATGTGCAAAGGTAAGTCTACTTGGACGAACTGCCCGAAATGCGTTTCTGGGATTTTGGGTCATTCTGTGCTGCAGATTGGTTAATTGCGTTAAAATTTTTAATCAGGTTAATCATGATGATGGATTAATCTGCATTAACGCGTTAATTTTGACAGCCCTAATAAATACATTGCTTGATGAGGATGTTGGTTGTTGGAAACAGATACTCACGTTTGTTATTATAGTTAAAAGTAAAGATACGTTGTATTTTTGTGAATTTCTGTTTGATTTTTTTCCAGTTAACCCTTATGTTGGTAGGGGCTGATTAGGGGCTGCCTAGAAAAGGCTGGCAGTTTCAATAAACACCAGGTTGTTCTGCACCTTATCTCGCCTCAAGCCTCCTGCTTCATCCAGCTGCAAAACGCTCATCCTAACACACCACAGAGCTCTCATGACAAGGACACTGGTTTCATGGTGGCTCACCCTCTCCCAGGCGGAGGTAGACTCGATTGCCATGCGTCGTGTGCGTCAGAGAGGACAGGTTTCCGTGGTGTTTCAGAGCCCAGCGGTGCAGCACACGGGGACGAAAGGGTAACGAATGTACCGTCTGGACACGCAAATGCAGGGAGTTGGACTCTACGCTGGAGTTAGAGGACACCTAGCAGATGAAGACAAAAATACAACACATTTCTTTAATCCTGTTACCATGTCCATATAGTGTGTTTTTGTTTTTCTCTCTGTGCAGTACTTTTTCTCACCCCTCTTTACCTCACCCCAGCTGGTCGAGGCAGATGTCCACCCTCCCTGAGCAGGTTCTGCAGGATGTTCCTTCCTCTTTAAGGGCAGTTTTTTCTTTCACTCCAACCAAAATAAGTGCTCAAATTAAGGTCTTTGTCTTACTGTGAAGCGGCCTGAGATGACTTATGTTCTGAATTAGCGCTACATAAACTGAGTTGAATATCATGAGCTAAATAAGCAGTCAGTAAAACGACTATGTATTCCCATGTTGCAACTGCACTGTACTGATGACATTCCCAGAAACACAGAGTTTCATATGTAACAAACCTAAAAAAAAAACAACCCAATGTGTTAACTTGCAGGGTGGGACTTTCTTTATCATTCTTACTCAGAATCAGTTTCTAGCTCCAACATGTTTGGCTAAATTATTCCCATATTACAGCTTGTTACGTGTAGAATGAAGTGATTTTGATGAATTATTCAGATTTTTAGGGCAGATTTAGATCATTTTCAAGACACAACTGAAAGCTACACAGAAAGTGGTAAAATGCATACATTATTTTTTGTTTTTACAGTTTAATTCTCTGATAAATGTTGGGATTTTGGAGATTTTTGAGTTCTGAGGGTTAAATTATGCTCTGAATCTCAGTTTGTACACACACTTGTACACTTCATTGAAGGTTTATTATTGAATTCTAATAAAAAGGCAGGACAGGTGAATAAAACCAAATGTAATTATCCTTTAACATAGATCCTGCTATTGACAGTTTTAATCCACTTTCTTCTTCTTCTTCAATTTTTGAACAGACTCATAGATGTACAGGTAAGAGGCAGAGGAGTGGATGGAGACACATGGGAACCAATTTACATATTTACTGAAATGTGCACGATCAGGTACATAAAGCTAAAGGTGTAGAGTTACATGTCAGCCTTGGTAATAGTGTCTAATAATTTTGACATAAAGTTTTAGGGCTTTCACTGATGCCAGGAGAGGAACTCCAACTGTGTGTTTAGTTAAATGAGAATTAAAAGTGATGCTGTAACTGACCTGCACTAACACTGGGAGGTCAGATGGCAGCCTTTCAGCCTCCAGCCTCCAGCTGACTGGGAGTTTAGAGCTGAGTAGCAGGTTGACGGCTCTCAGGGAGGAAACAGACAGAAACAAAGGCTTCAGCAGCACCGTCACCTGTAGACAGGAGAGAAAAGGGAGGCAGTGTGGTAAATATGTAAAGCCAGACATTAAATCCTTCTGATTCAAGAGCTACGTGTTTCTGATCTGCTGCTAACGGCCTCCCCAGTGTTTGTTGTTCTCTTGTTCGTAATTTGTCAGTTTCTGTCTCCTTCACCATCCAACCATCCATCCATCCATCCATCCATCCATCCATCCATCCATCCATGCATCCATCCGTCCATCCATCCATCCATCTGGGGTTGGGTCACAGAGACAGCAGATGAAGCAGTTCATTCCAGACGTCCCTCCCTCCAGCAACACTCTTCCTGGATGATCCCGAGGCATTCCCAAATTTTTAAGGAATTATTGGAATTTTCTTCCTGAAGGTTTTGCAAATTTTCAGAAATTTGGGGAATTTTTTTGAATTTTTGGATTTTTTTCAGACAAGGAGACGGTATTTTTTTGGTGCTCATAAATGAAAACAACAGGAGGGTTAAGAGTTTGGAAATTTTCTTTATCTTTGCCAAGTGAGGTTTCATCAGTTACCTTATTTTCGGGGCTGTTTGTCACTCTTCCCAACGCGACTACATGAGTCTCTTTGTTCCCACGTTCTCTGGCAGCGCAGCCTGGACCTGCCTCAAACTTCTCCAGCAGACCCTGAACAGGATGTCGGGGTCCGACCGAACCAGCTGCTGAACATCGCTGCTCTACGCTGTTAGCTGAGGAGGAACAACAGATACAGGACTGTCTGGTCAAGACGTTCTGGCATTGGAAGGCACTGAAACAAAAGTTCATTAATATTCCTCAGTGTAAAATAACTGACAACATGAGTGAGAACGATCCTCTGCTTCTACATGCAGAGTCTGTTGACTCAGGCCTCAAGAATTTCGTCTTCTTTCGTTCTTTCTTTGTGTTTTTCTTCTCTTTCTCTCTGTGATATTTGAGCGACACAGTAGCCTGGTGTTTCTGCAGCTGTTTTAATCCCTGCCTGAGGGGGCTGGAAAAATTCCCAGACAAAATTTTTCAACAATTTTCAGTTTCATTCTGACACTTTGAATGAAGTCTTACAGGCAGCAGAAATATCCCATTTGATACTAATGTCTTTATTACAAACTCATCATTGCTGTTGTTCTGAGTATAAATGGATGTAGTGTTCTTGCTGGATGATGATGTTCTTACCTGACGGACTCCCAGAGAGCAAAAGGAGACAGCAAACAGTCCATCCAAGCCTTGACAGTGAAGGCATCATGAAAGGTTCACTACTGGACTCACTTAATGTGACCGCACTGCTTACAGAATCCTATAAACACAATCATACATGAAGATATATCATCTCAGTCAGTTCCTTTTTTGACGAATGAATACAAATAAGTTCATCACAGTACGCAGATGTAAGAACTGTTTGACATAACATGAGCTGATGAATAAAAAAGAAAGAATCGGCAGCTATTTGTTCACGAAGCTTCTCTAATGATGGTATTCTTTGTCACATAAGATTATAAATAAATGATCTTTAAGCGTCTGACTGATATTTTGAAATAAACAAGCAATATGAATATATCATCTCAACACAAAGGGAAAGCAAAGGTTTTAACTTGGTTTCTTTTAACCATTTTCTGATATTATACAGACACACTGACTGATTATATTAAGTACAACTTGTAGATACAGAAGAAAAATGAAAAAAGTAGATTAGTGAAGAAATGATACCCTTTTTTTGACTTCAGTTCAGCTCAGGTCACTTATTTTACTTTAAAGTTCAAAAAACAAACCACACAAAAAATAAAATCCAAAATGTTTCCTTTATGTACAGACAGCACACTTTAAATGACAAAAACAGAAACACACCTGCAACCAGTTAGTACAAAAACTGTGCTTCTCCACAGATATACTCTCATCTTACATTTACATCTCATAACTTTGACTTTAAAGTAAATAAGCATTGCTTTACTACATATTTATTGTTAATATTCAGATATTTTCTCGTTTAAAAGCAGAAATGAGCTTCCTTAAGTCAAAATATCCATGAATATCAGTTCTATTATCAATCCAAATCATGATCAGTTTAAAGAAAAGACACAAATCTGCACAGTTTTGTGAATATTTGTCAAATACATAATATATTTCCTAGAAATTTTGCTGTAAATATTTGTATTTTTTCTTCTAAAAGGAGAAAATATCTGTATCTATGCACTGTGTGCTGCTCTTTTTGATTCAAACTGTTTTTCTGTTTGCTGCTGTTACACTGTAAGTTTCCCTGCTGCGGGATCAATAAAGGTTTATTCTATCTATCTAATCTATCTATATTTGCTTCATAAAGTATGTACACTGAGAAAAACTGTTAAAAAAATAAACACAAAACAACAGTAAAAATGAAAATCTGGCAGCCAAGTAGACAGAAAAAATGTGATAAAAACTGCAGAATACTGAAGCATGCATGCATAAAATAGTGAAAATGATGTAAAATAATTTAAACAGAATTTTACTCTAAAACTGTATGACTTTTTTGTCACGTCCTGCAAAAATGTCAGCTAACATTTATTTTAAAAAAGACAACAAATAAATTCATATTTTATGATTTTTCTAGTTATTCTGCAACTGCAGTAGTACATAATAACAGTCACATTTTCACTAAAAAGTACAGTTTAAAACTTTAGAAGAACTTTCATTTTTACAGTGTAAGATGCTGAACATAATGTAATCTCCCAACTAAAAATATTCCACCATAAAGTTTGGATTGCTCTCACCACGTTGTTTCCCCAGTAAATAACTTGGCATCCAGCTGGTGTTGCTCTATATTTGTCTAAAGTGCACTTCAGGATTTCTGACTCTCCTTCCCCTCAGCTGACACTTTTCTGCAGCGAACATGAGAGCAAAAGTTGGACTCACCTGCGGCGCTGAGGCGCAGAGGGACAGACTCTGCTGATCCAGCTGTGGCTTCACGCTTCTCTCTGAGGGCTGGATTCACAACTCCACACACGCCCACCTCATTTCCTAAACACACAACCACTGAAATCACACACACCCTCCACATGCACAACCGCGCAAAAATCCTCTCCGCTCTCCGCCGCGCATCTTCATCCAGCTGAGGAGCGACTTGTGGGGAACGTTGCTCCTATTTTACGCACCGAGGGGGACCGAAGGAGGGGGAGCAAGTTGTAAGGACACAATTAAAGGGGCAATGGGAGGGACTGAGGGATGGTGTGACAGAGTGGAGAGAGAGATGGCGAGGAGAGGAATGAAAGGCTTTGGAAACGTCTCCGCGCGTAGATGGCAACAGGAGGGAGGACCAGAGGGAGAGAAGGAGGGAAGAGGAGGGAAGGAGGAGGAGGAGGCTGGACCTCTGGAGTTTGATTGGCAGGTGAAATGAGGAGGGGATGAAGGGACAACACACTAATTATGTCTTCTCTGAGCCTTTAGGACATTAAAGGCACGGATCATTTTATCCATCGTTCTGACTTTGAGTTTAAATGTTTCTTTCCTCAGTTTAAAACCAAATTTAACACAGTCTCCTCCAGGTCCACATGGGTTTGAATTTCATAGAAAAACATAATATAAAGGCAAACCCCCCCCCCCCAAACAATGCAGTTTAAAGTGTAGTAAAAGAGTAAGAGTAAAAATCTTCCAAAAAAATCCTAAAAATATCGAAAATGATTACATCTACATCAGTAAAACTTCTAATATTTTCTTTAAGAACATTCACAAAAAAATCAAAATCGTTTGAGTGGTTGAGTGGAGCTGAGACAGACCAAGCAAACATCTCTGGAGTGTTTTACAGCCACCTGTCACTCACAGTGGCCACACCCTCAACTATAAATAACTTTTTAGCTGCAGCACCATTTAAACAGGTCAGTTCTAGAATAATTCACCACCCTACAGTTGTAAAAAACAAGAAAGTCAGCTATAGTGGCCAAAATAGTTTTGGTGCCATTCTGTAAGCATGTTTATTTGCACCATAATGATGTTGTTGTTTTTGTTTTTTTTTAACATGGGGACCTATTAGAGTTGACTCAAGCAGCCATTAGAGGAACTATCAGGGTGCGTCCATCTCCTTCCATTTATACACCAGAGCAGTTTGGGCAGCTGTACAACATGGGTACAGATTGAACTAATTAGCTGGTATCACTGTTTGTCCAACTTCAAGAATTCCTAATCATTTCAAATGGAGTATTTGCCCAAAAATGATTTACCATTCTGCGGTTTCTCTTTTTCCTTCTTCAAAAAAAATCTGTGTAGTAAACAGAGTTCCTGAGTAATCTGTGACATTTTGTAAACAGAACAAAATATGTAGCCAAATTCCAGGTCACATTTCTGTTTCCACAGGTTTTTACTGTGAGTGAAACTGCTGCACATTGTTTTATAACAAAAAAAAAACTGTGTTTTTGAGACAGTTTTACACTGTGTGTCTGTTTGCATGTTTCTTCTGTGCCCACATCAATTCCTTTTAATAATTACAAGAATATTTTAATTGATTTTCATTTCAGGGGACTATTAATAACACCACCTGGGACCCTCAGCTGCTTGGATATTTTTCTCAAATTACATTTTACCTGTTTGATTGATCCACCAAATCCATCTGAGCGTTTGTGAGATTGAAGACATCAAGCATTCTGTTGTCAGCGTGACCTAGACACAAAATTACATGAACATCTGTCTGCTGGGGCTGCACAGTGGATCTAACGGTGGTTAACACTGAAGCCTTGCAGCTAGAAGATCCCCGGTTTGCGTCCCGGCTTTACTGGGATCTTCCTGCATGGAGTTTCCATGTTCTCCCTGTGCATGTGTGGGTTTTCTCCAGGTTCTCCAGCTTCTTCCCACAGTCCAAAAACATGCTGAGGTTAAGTGGTAGCTCTAAATTGTCTGTAGTTGTTTAGTTTGTAGTTTCCTAATTCTATTCTTTTTTCAGTGATTCTCGCTCACTTTCATCCTTTTTGTGCTGTTCATTGGAGCAGATGTTGCTTGAAGAACCTGAAATTATTTTTAAATTTATAGTTTTACAAATTTACAATCTGCAGTTAATGTCTTCTCTGTAATTTCGACACTTTACAAAGTCATCCCATGGGCCGGATTGGACCCTCTGGAGGGCCGGTTTTGGCCCGCAGGCCGCATTTTTGACACCCCTGCTGTAGCGTGTGACTGATGAAGCAGAGGAGTCCTGGTCGACCTGCCTGTGTAGAAAAGAAAACCCCAATTAGTGCAGTTTGTATTTCTACCTAGGACGTTGTGTTGTAAGGTTAAATCAATTATTTTCCTGCAGCTTAAACAACATTTTTGCATCATTACATGCTCATCTAATCAAAATAATGGCTCTCACCTCTTCTTGGGTTTTCTCCTCAGCGGGGCATGAGGGCAAGCGAGTGAGTTCTTAGAGCAAACCTTTGTAAACTGGGCTTCATATGGTGTTGCCCCCCCTAAAGCAGGCTCTTCCAGCTAATGACATGTAGTAGAGAGGGTATAAAAGGCAGCTAGTTGCTTTCAGTGTTGGTTTGGGTGTGCCTCAGATTAATGAATAACATAATTAGTGCTTGGAACTGCAGCTTTTCTGCCACTGTGAGGTCCTCAGTTAGTGTGACTCCTGTTTTGAAGGCCTGAGTTTGAAATTTTGCTGTAGTCATTTTAGTCTTTTAAAACTGGATGTGACTGGTGATGGATGGATCTGACTGGGAGCTCAAGCACAATGCAAGGTAGTGAGTGGTCAGTAACAAGGAAGTCCTGCCCTAAAACATATCCTGCTTTATCATCTATTTTATTCTTAATGGGACCATAATTTACTAAATGAGCATAATGCTGTTTTTAAGGAGACTTCAAACCAGTAATTGAAACTATAAACTGATTAGGCTGAGGTGATAAATCAAGTGAAAAGTAGATTAATTCTCCAGATTTCTATGCAATCGGGCACCTTTTGCAACCACAGAATTGGCCCCCTGCTGGATGTGAGAAAGAATGCAGGTTTAAGGCACTTTTGCATTTTATATTTATAAAAAAAAAACTTTATGGCTGATTATCACGAAATACCAAGTACAGTGGAAGACAGTGGGAATGTGAATTTGCTTTTTAGATCTTTTAGAATGAACAACAGCATTATCCATCTATCCATTCTCTATACAACACTTAATCCTTATTAGGGTCGTGCTTCCAGCTGCCCATTTCCACCAGTCTACTCTGCATTGCCCTCACTATACCTGATATGCTCATCTGCTTACTGTTTGAATTTTACTACCAGCTATATATGTAGTATATTTAATGCCAGAGCTGTACATTATAGCAGTAAACTATGAATCAGTTCACATGTTGGCTTGTATTTTGTATGTATCATCTGTCTTATCATGCATGTATCCAACTGTGTGTTATATGTTCCTTGTCCCCGGCCTCCTCTACCTCTTCTGTCCCTCTCAACCCTCCTTCCAGCAGCAGATGGGTCCCCCCCCATAAAGAGCCGGCTTCTGCTCAAAATTTCTTCCCTGTTAAGAGAGTTTTCTTTGCCACTGAACCCCTTAGGGCTGCTCTGGGGGTTCAGGGTTCTGTAAAGCGTCTTGAGACAATCTGACCTGTATTTGGTGCTATATAAATACAATATAAAAAGTAATTTCATCTCACTCATTTTCACCCCTGTAGCCAGTATGATTGTATCTGATGTATACTTGTTTTTTTAAAATTTAATTTAGTCGTTTTTAATTCATCATATTTATTTTTACCTTATATTTATTCTTACCTTTTTATAGCATTACTTTTATTTCCACACTGTGAATGGATGTGAGAAACGTCATTTCCTTTAACTGTGTACTACGTACATTGCTGAATGACAAAACTGAAGTTGAAACTGAAATTAAACTCCTTGTTCATGACAAGTGTACAGGGGTGAATTTAAATATAACTCCCCTGGTTGCATTGTATTAAAGTCATTTAAGTTCTACATAATTATTGCTGCTGCTTTGAGTGACAGGTGGGTCCATTGTACACCTCAGCTCCACTCACACTCCACCTCTTTGCTGATTTTTGGAAAAGCAAGAAACTAAGAGGAGTCAGACACTTACCAATGGTTGGGTTCATCACACTGAGCTTCAGGAAACCTACTGATGGTGTCACATGAAGAGGGTTTGCCCATTTTTAGATGCAATCAGTAGGTAAACACAATGTTAAGAGGACTGAGAAGTTACATTAAGTTGCTGCTCAGCAAAGAAGCTCAAAATGTTGTACCTGTATACTTCCCCTTTTCATCATAAGGAGGACTGGTTGAAGGCTGTGTGCCCAAACAATTTGTGTATTTAAGAAAAAAAGCAACCCCTAACAACAAATGATCGATGCCTCAAAGTTGAGTTCACATCTTTACTGAGTCACAGTTCCAACACATTTCACCAGCAAATAACTGAGGAGGAAACACAGATGGGGGTAAAAGGACAGTAAATCACAAAATTGTAAAAGCATTCTGTCACTGAAAAATGACTGCAGTGAAAAATCTGTGGTGTAACAAAGAAATGTGGAAGGAAAAGACGACAAAGACGCGTCCTTTGATTGAACAGAGACACAAACAGCAGCCGACCCCCTGCCCTCCTGTTTAAATCTTTTACTTGCCTTTCTTTGGCGTAATCAGCAGGGGGCAGCGTTGATCAAACATGAACAGAATTTTCTCTTTCCTCTGGCTCCCCCAAGTGGTGATGCACAGATGGTTGCAGCTGACATGGATACATTCATGACGGAGGCTGGGACACTGTACACGGCTAAAACACACACTTAGCAGCGACACACAGCAGAGATAAAGGGACGACAGAGTGGAGCAAATACGAGGAGGGAAAGAGGCAAACTGCTTCCTGTCAGGTTAATCACTTTTCACCCTTCGCCTCCGTGATTTTGAGGCTCTGAGCGTTTCAAACAAACAGCAGGATCCATCATCTCATCTTCCATCTGTTACATAATCTGGATTATCTTCCGTTATCATCACGATTTAGAAGCCGCTCCACAAAGTCTGTGGGTCAGCAGATCTGTGACACCGCATATGTTTGCGACACGCGATCAGATTCCACTGATTCGCACACGCTCAGAGCAGCCGCTACACCATCCCATCATGAACACAGAAAGAGAGGACAGAGTCTGAGTGAATGATCCTCCCGTCTCCGTCAAGTTCAGCTTCTCTGTGGCTGGCAGTGGGCAGCTAAAAACCCTGTGACCCCCCGACCCCAGACCCTAGCAGAGGTCGGAGACGTAGTCAAAATCCTTGAAGTAGTCCTGCTCCTTACGGGAGAGGGTGCGGCGCTCGCGGGGAGGCGTCAGGGTGGGAGCCTCGGTGGTGAACTCGGCGTCGAAGTTGCTGACGTCTTCTTTTCCTCCGATCGTCGGGACGAACGGCGGCGGGACTTTTCTCTGAAGAAGTGCCTCCCAGTCGGTATTCTAAACGATATTTACATGTAGTCAGTCGTGAAATTATGTTTCTCTGTCATTAACGTTTAACCCTCCTGTTGTCCTCATTTACGGGCACCAAAAAATATTGTTTCCCAAAATTCTGCAAAAAAATTCCCCAAATTTCTGAAAATTTGGAAAACATTCAGGAAGAAAATTCCAATAATTCCCTAAAAGTTTCCCTATAAGTTTTATTTAAAAAAAAAAAAAAAAATCCCCCAAATTTGGCAAGAAAATTCTTGTAAATATTTTCAAAAAATGAGTAAAAATCTTCCAAAAAACTTAAAAATATCTAAAGTGATTACATATATATCAGAAAAACTTCTAATATTTTCTTTAAGAACATTCACATAGAAATCAACCAAAATCCAACGAAAGTCGCTGGATTTTGGTTGATTTTTATGTGAATGTTCTTAAGTAACATTTTTAACATTTCTATTTTTCCACCAAAAAATGTTCAAAGTTTTCCCAAAAATGTTGAAAATGTGGACATCAGAAGTTTCACTGTGAAAATATATTTTTCCCCCACATTTTCAAACTTTAAAATGGGTCAATTTGGACACGAGGGTTAACAAAAACTCAACACTCACTCTGAAGAAAGGTTGTTTTTTGACATCTTCAGCGTCTTTTTCTCCAGAGCCGAGACGTCGTTCAGGGTTTCTTCTCAACAACTGGGAACCATGAAACAAAAACAAACATTAATGCTTTCTTTGCCTCACAGATACGTAGCTAAACATGAATAAATTTTGCACAATCTCAAATATTATCATGAAACATTTGTGGAAAAATCTTTTTTGTGTTTCAAAAGGTGCGGCTGCATTAGACAGACACAACCAAATACAAATGAGATTTTTTTTTTTGTTTATTGTTTACAAGAAAAACTAACAAAACTAAATTCTACCAAAATGACCCAATACTCAAAATGTCTTATTTTTATGGAACCAATCATTTTTTAGTTTTTAATGGCTTTTTTTTAAGGATTTGTTTAGTGTTATGGCTGTGATTGTAGAAGACCGAAGAGTGTTTCTTAATGCAATATTTTACAAATGTACAGTCATGGACAAAAGTACTGGCACCCCTGGAATTCTTCCACAAAATACACCATTTCTCCCAGAAATTGTTGCAATTACAAATGTTTTTGGTGTTTATTTCCTTGATGAGCATTGGAAAAACACAAAAAACTGAAGAAAAAAGCCACAATTGACATAATTTTACACAAGACTCAAAAAAATGGGCCGGACAAAATGGTTGGCACCCTTTTAAATCTGTGGGTAAATCATTTTATTTCAAGCATGTGATGCTTGTTTAAGGTCACCTGTGGCAAGTAACAGGTGCTGGCAATATAGAATTCACACCTGAAGCCAGGTAGAATGTATAAAAGTTGATTGGTGTATTTTCTGGAAAAATTCCAGGGATGCCAATAGTTTTGTCCATGACTGTATGGGGTGTCCGAAAGCTTTTTTCCACCACTGCATGTAAGGCTTAAATTTCCAGCTTAATACCGAATAAATTGAAAGACAGGACAAAGAAAACATAAAGGATAATCAGGACAGAAACCAGCCTGACCCGTCTCATGATGCCGATGGCCTCGGTGGAGAGGAATCGAGGGTAGCGGACTTCATCGTTCACTATGCTGTCAAAAACCTCCTCTTCATCATCACCTGGAAACGGAGACTGAAACAAACGGACACATTGAATCTCATATTATACATCAGTGAAATCTGCCTCATAATGAATAAGTTGTATAAGAAGCGTCTGAAGTCTTTTAACCCTCGTGTCGTCCTGTGGGTCAAGTTGACCTGTTTTAAAGTTTGAAAATGTAGGAAAAAATATTATATTTTCACAGTGAAAACTTCCACATTTTCAACATTTTTGGGAAATTTTTTGGTGGAAAAAAAAGAAATGTTAATGAAATGTGAATTTTGCTGGATTTTGGTTGATTTTTATGTGAATGTTCTTAAAGAAAATATTAGAAGTTTTACTGATATATATGGAATCACTTTAGATATTTTTAGGACTTTTTGGAGGATTTTTATTCATTTTCTGAAAATATTTACTATTTTTAAATTTTTTACAATTTTTATTTCTTGCCAAATTTGGGGATTAAAAAAAAAAAAACTTTTAAGGGAAACTTTTAAGGAATTTTCTTCCTAAAGATTTTGCAAATTTTCATAAATTGGGTGAATTTTTTGCTGAATTTTTGGATTTTTTTCAGACAGAGAACAATATTTTTTGGTGCCATAAATGAGGACAACAGGAGGGTTAAATCTCCAAGATCAATACTTCATTTCCTGACATTTTGGGATGCACATTTACTCATTTTCTTGGAGGGAGTTTGGGAAGAAGATCAGCACCACTGACTTAGCTGTCCAGTAAATGTGAAGCTACAGCTAGCAGCCAGTAACATGTTAATGAATGAGCTTTAGAAGTGCTGGTATTCCCTAACTCAGCGTCACTAATCAGGATGTTAACATTCATTTTCTAGCTGGAAACTGGGTGATACAGCAAACGGACACAAAACAACCAAAAAGAGATGCAAAATGACCACAAAGTGACATAAAATGACTACAGGCAGACACAAAACAATCCCAAAAACATCAGAAACAACAACAAATACATTACCATCATCTCAATAAGCTGTCACTATTACATTTATCTTACTTTGTTTTATTTATACTGTATTATGATCCTTTTTTAAATGTATGACGGTAATGCAAAGGTCTTTTCAGTTCCTCTGTATGTGTGATATATAGAGAAACTGAGAATAAAAATCTTCTATTCGATACTTTATTCAAATGAATGAACTTGAACTTCCCCAAGATATCTATCTATCTATCTATCTATCTATCTATCTATCTATCTATCTATCTATCTATCTATCTATCTATCTATCTATTATCTATCTATCTATCTATCTATCTATCTATCTATCTATCTATCTATCTATCTATTATCTATCTATCTATCTATCTATCTATCTATCTATCTATCTATCTATCTATCTATCTATCTATCTATCTATCTATCTATCTATCTATCTATCTATCTATCTATCTATCTATCTGAGGTTACAGTTCCTGCTTGGATCACTGTTTTATTCCTCCTCTTGCTCTGTTTTTAGCTGTTGCTGGCCACACTCCAAATTATTGTACAAAAAATTTGCACATTCAAGGCCAAAAATTTCCACTTTTGCAAATCCTTATGAAATATGGTCTAAATGTGAACATTCAACCAACAGATTTAAACATCTTTTCAGTAGAAAAATGATCTCTGGGAACTGGCTACCGGCTGTAGTTTTATATTTAGTACACAGACATGAAAGTGGTATCGATCTTTTCATCAAACTCCCACCGACAAAGTGTAGTAGCCAATGTCATTTGACCTTTATTTAGCAGCCAAGAACGAGACAGGAAACAAGGGCAGAGGGGGAAAAAGGGTACGATGTGTAGCAAAGGCCCTAAAAATAAGTCTTTATTCTCACCTCTCCGACTAGCATCTCGTAGATGAGCACTCCAAGCCCCCACCAGTCCACTGCTCTGGTGTACGACGTATCCGTCAGCACCTCTGGAGCCAAAAACTCAGGAGTCCCACAGAATGTGCTGGTTCTGTCTCCATAACCCATGCCTTAGGAAGAAAAAATAACAAGTGAAGAACAGTGAGAGTGGGTTTGATTCAAGTGTGAGTAGAGAGGCACTTTGCTGCTTGAGAAAGTAAGAAAATCAGATTTTTATTTCTTAACTTAGGGAATATTCTCTTAAATGGTGTTGTAGAGGGCCACTGGATAAATAAATGATGAACACTCACCTTCTTTACATAGCCCAAAATCTGCTATTTTCACAAAACCCTCCGTGTCAAGCAGCAGGTTGTCCAATTTAAGATCCCTGGTGAAGAAAAGGAAAAAGACTCATGTCTTATAGTGACAGAAAAGACAGCATGTATGCCTCTTTCTCATATGGGTCAATATGTAATTGCGGGATTTTCTGAATCATAGTTGACATTTCTACTGTTTTCAGGCCTAAAATCAACCTATAACCAAACACCACATGACATTTTTACAAAAAGATTCTTCTAAATATGATATATACAACTGAGTAAAACTGAAATTGAAAGTTATTTATAAAGATATTGTAGTAAACCTGTTGACATGCCATAAATCCACACTACTTTATATTAAATAAGTCAGAAAGCCTTGGAGTCTGGCCAGTCTTTTCTTCAGGAGGAAATGACATCATGTGGAGCAGGTCATGTGATCTGGAATTAACACATTTCCTTGAGAGGTGTTTTTGTAATGGGAACTTAGTTGAAAGTGATTTCTGGGACACAGATACAATTTGTTATTTTCCAATTAAAATTTGATATATAATATCTGTCATGATTATCTCAACTTAATAAAAAGAACACAATCAAAACAATTTTTAAATAAGCTCATTTTATTATTGTTTAGCTAATTAGAAGGTGGTTGTTATTAAATTTAGACGGTTATTTAGTTTTTTAGTAGACGCAAAAAGACAAAACCGAGACACGAAACAACAAAAACAAGACACAAAACGACAAAAACAAGACAAAATGACAAAAATGAGACACAAAATGACAAAAACGAGACACAAAATGACAAAACAATTTTTGAATGAGCTCATTTTATTAATGTTTAGCTAACTAGAAGGTGGTTATTAAATTTGGATGGTTACTGAGTTGACATTTTAGTGATATCCAGTCATTTTTTATTAATAAGTGATTGTTTCCATAATAAATAATTAAGGAATTTGTAAAGATATGATCATTATGAACATAACTTTGAACAAGAATGTATGCAAGATATATCGCATGGACTCCAAAAGTCCCTCAATCACATATTGACCCATATCATTTGTGGGAGTCAAAGACAGATATGATCCAAGTGCTCACCGATACACGATTTTATGGTCATGAAGGAACTGCAGACCCAAAACCACACAGGCAGAGTAGAACCTAAAGGACAGACAACAGACGGAAAAACGGAGTTGAACGGACAGGCTGCTACGTCATTGATCACCAGCATCAGAGGGTGTAAAGACACAGACAACACGGAGCTTCGAACACGCGTCACGTTTCTTCTCTTTGACACTCACACAGCACGAGGCTCAGCAAAGACGTCGGCATGTATGTGCATCATGAGGTCTCCTCCCGCCGTGTACTCCATGACAAAACACACATGTTCTGGCGTCTGGAAACATGCAAACAGGTTGACCAGGAAGGGGTGGTGGGAGCCGTTGACGGTCTCAAAGATCCGCTTCTCACACATCAGACTGGAGACAGACAGAGGAGGGGGTGCGTATGAGACGGTCATTGTACGAGGTGTAATTATGAGGTGAATGAGCTGTTGTCGTGCAGCAGAGATCTGGTTATGGTCAGCGGGGGCCTGCGTCGTGAAGCACGGTTACCTTTCCACTTCATCCCGAGCGACAATGTCTCCTTTCTTCAGGGCCTTGATGGCGTAAAGGCTGCCGGTCCTTTTGTACTCTGACAGCAGCACCTGAACAGTCCCACAAAAGCTCACTTCAGGGATTTGAATAATAAAATGCTAATGGAAAGTAATATAAGGGAACGTTTAATGGATTGTAATTTCGACCTACAATGAATCAGTCTGTCCAGTGGTCCCTCCACAAATCACGGTTCACTTTTTGCAGTCTTACTGTATCACGGATTTTTAAATTGTATTTGGTATTGCGGATTTTTTGCAGAATTTTGAAGTACATAGGTATTTTTATATATTATTTACATTATTTTTACGGTAAAATAAGCATTTTCCGGCCTAAAAATGTAAAACAATAAAAAAAATCAGAATAAAACACATTAAAAGAATATTAAATGGAAATAAAATGCATAGTACAGCGCTGGGCGTTGATTGGCTCATGAATTCAGCGTCTCGTTTTGTACAGTCTTACTGTGCAGTACATTCATCTCATGGTCATCAGTGCTGCACAGCTAATTCATCATCATCTTCATCATTTAACCCCTTGATGCCTGAATGTGTTTAGAATTTAAAAAAAAAAACTTTTTTTGTGTCTTTTTGCTTTCCAGCTGATGCTAAAATAAGTGGAGATTGTCAACTTATCTATTACACATAGAACATAGATAAATAGATGTATAATAATAACAGATATATGATAATTAGGTTCCACTCCGACAGGTCCTACCAGAAACCAGTGCTTGTAAAAGGTTCCGAGGTACGTATTGAATATGCATAAACCGGCATTGGGGAATGGATACGCTGTCTCAGCTGCAGTCTGAATGAAAGTGGTACGATGTGAAATCACAACAATAGGTGTCAAGGAGTTAAGTTGTAGCATATTCACTGGTGAGTACGCATACAGAATTTTATCTGTTGTTAAAACTAGGTTTAAGAGTGTGGGGTGTGTTTATGAAGCTTTAAAATATATATAAATAATAAAATAAATATGGTCGCTACTTTGCGAATATAACGAGGAGGGGTCTGGAATGTAACCCCCATGGGAGACGAGGGACCACTGTATTAGGATTTTGTCTGTCCTAACATGAAAAATGAGCTTTGAGCACCTTCCCAAAGTGACCTCTGCCAAGAACTGCTATCAGGTTGAAGTCCTGCAGACAGAGAGGGCCTCTGGTGGCTCTGAGGGAGAGATTACAGGCAGATTACAGGCAGTGAATGCAACATAAACATGATGTCGTATCTAAAAGTGTCTTATTCAACACTAGCGCTCACACAGAAAAAGAATCATTGTATGACTCTTAATGTGTTTACTGTGTTTAAGCTTCCGGCACAGTGAGGTGTTTCTTATTCTGGGGCGACATATGCTGCAATCCGCTTTAATGATGACTCTGCTTTGCTACCAGGTGTTACAAAAAGAGGTTACAACACGGGACCATATTGTGAGCGGGGGCTGTCTTCCTGGTGTCACGCTGTGTTGGCCATATTGCAAAAAGATGCACTCAGGTGTGTTGTCACTGCGAGTGTGTACATGAGAGAAAGAAAGCTGTCTGTTGTGTGTGTTGCTGCACCTGCGTAAAGAGTTTTCAGACAGCGATCTGGTTGGCTGCTCGTGAGCCGGGACATCCGCCGTGGACGGGGGCTCGATGACTGGCGTCTGTTCCTGAGAGACGAAGCAGGCCAAACACCATTACAATGAATACATAGAGGGGAAATGACAGCTTCATACAAAAAAGAAGAAATGAGGACAGAGTGATTGCTAACATCTGTAAAAGCAGACAAACGGTCAATGATGCTCATCGCTGCCTGACTGCCAGATCCCCTGCTAGCCGACGGCCTGGCTCCTCCCCTCTTCCTGTCCTCTCCACCCCCTCCTCACTGCTAATTAGTTGTCTTAAAAACATCACAGTAATTAATCCCATAATACTTCAACCTCATTGAACACACCATCTGCTACAGGCCCTCTCCCCCTCTGACTCTCTCTGCTTGTCTAATTCTGTCTGTCTGCCTCTAAAAGTCACATTTGCTTTATTGGCACAACCGTAATGAAGCACTGCGCTGCCAAAAACCATGTAGCATCAAGTCCATGATGTGAATGTAATGATTCCAAAAGGAAGAAACTAAATCCTTAAGTAAAAGATTACACATTATAACATGATATTTTGTTTCACTTCTTCTAAATGTATAATTTAATGTTAACTGAAGATATTTTTGGAGTTCCTCAAGGCATACTGTTAGGCCCAGTGCAGTTCATTTTGCAAAGTAAGGATGTAAAACTTCTGAAGATTGTATGTATCTGTAAATCCTAAAGCCTGCTAGTATGTTTGAAAGGCACTGCCATAATTATACCATTTATCACAGCCAGAAACAGTAAACTCAGAAGAAATTGTCAGATTTTTGTAACTACCCATGTGCGATGCGGTGTTGCGTTGGCAAAATTAACCAAATCTAAGCTTAAAATTGTGAATCAAATTCACTTTATTCCACTTGGCTCATTTAAAAAATTGACAAAAATATACTGTTTGCACCAGATTGTGTAAAAACAGATGGCCAAAACCATCTCTGCAGCAACCAGAAGTCGCGTGACAACAAATATCAGGTGACTGTTCTGAGACTTTCTGGCTGATCTACAGGCTGTGTTGACACAGAACAGTAAGGAGAGGAGGGACCAATTTTTTGTACAGTATTGGTCACACCTGTCAGCACCTGGAAAAATCGTTCTAAGGATTTATGACATTATAACTGCATATTATTCGAAAAGCGAATTCAAAATGACTGATAGTAAAATTGTAAGAGTTTTTGATGCCAATATATATACAAGTATAAAACAAGTAAAAGTCAATGACCTGAAAAGATGCTGAAGTTAGATCAACTCAAGCAAAATTCCACAAACGTCATTACACTGATAATTTCTTATCAGTAACTTGTAATCTGTAACTTGTTGTAGAGTCTGAATCATGTGATTGGCTATCTAAGGCTGACTCTGAGGAGGAAAGTTGGGATCTCCATGGGCGTGAAGGTCACCTCCCATGTGGAAGGATCTTCAAATGTTTTCATCAGATGCCTCTCAAGTTTCTGAGGAGTCCAATCAAAACGCTTCATCTCACCTATATATATATATATATATATATATATATATATATATATATATATATATATATATATATATATATATATATATTGTTATGTTCCTTGGTATGTGTGCATGTGAGTAGATAGGGTAGGTTGTGTTTTTTTTCCTGTTTTCTCCCTTGTTCTCACAGGTTATGCCTGGTGGGAGTGGTCAGGAGCACCTGCAGCTACCTCAATCAGCGGAGATGCTTAAAAGCCGAGCCAACCTGGTCATCGTTGCCGTGGAGCAGATCAGCGGCTAGTGTGCTGTGTTAGTGTCTCACTTTCTGCTGGAATCAAAAGTGTGGTGTTTTGATTTTGGAGCGGCTTTGTGTTAATAAGTTTGCCTTGTATTGAATTTTGGTTTTGTTTTCTTTTTTGTAAAATAAATAATTTGTCTGTTTCATGTTCAGTTTCTCTGCCTCTTTACATGGTTTTCTTTATATTTGTTACTCCCCTCATCCGCTAGTTCTCGGGGCTGTAACATATTTGGGAGCGTCCGATAGAGGAGTTGAAGCAGCTAAACTGGACACTCACCTGTCTGTCTGAGGAAAGCTGTGAATATGGTGACAGCTAAACCGGAAAAAAAAACCCAAATATTCACCAGTGACAACTACACACTACGACACAATCAACGGATCGATCTCCCAATTCCTCTACAAGAAGAACTATGGTGAAAATCATTTATAAAATAATGCTGTCAAGGTCTATTGCAATGCTACACAAATTGTTCTGAAAACAAACTTCATTATTCAGCTTCATTATAAAGTCCTCCATCACTTGTTGTGTTTACTGCAGACGTACAGAGAAACACAATACAAATACAATTCACTGTTTTTACAAATGATCAGAATAGCATGTTGGTATTAGTAGAGTCAGAGTAGGCTGGACTAGAGAGAGACTGAGTGTGAAATGTTTTTTGTCGTCTTCACACTGAGAAAATCACATGGATTTGGACTTGATCAAATTAAAGCTCCCCTCCATCCAATTACATCTCATTAAATCTGTCTCCCAGAGATTTCATCCCTCTAATTATTCCCTGTCCTCTCTCTCCCCCCAGGCCCGGCTACTGCTGTCTTAGATTTCACTGCAGCACACAGCAGCCTATGACTGGAGCACTGTTTCCACGGCGGCAGGTAGGAAGTGAACGAAATAGTAACATGATAGCGTAAAGATGCCATCTTTCCCCATCAGAAAATCCGCTTTCTGCTTCCCTTTGATTCTGTCCCTCTGTGTCTCACTCACCAGGGGAACAGGAGCGTCCACCACATCTTTCCTGACTTCAGCTTTGGGAGGAGAATCAGTTTCCAGGTTCAGCTTCTCCACGGAGATTTCTCTGCAATACAAACACACAAAACAAAGAAAGAAACATCAGATTATGTGCTAAAGAGGCACAAATAGAAGCACTTTGCTGAGCACTTTGCTCAGGAGTTGTGGTAAAGATTATAGAAAAGTAGACATCCAGACAGTTCAGTCTTAGTCGGTTCATAGATCTTTTTATGGATTTAATAAGGAAATGAATTGAAGTAAACCCAAAGTATGTTTCCTAATTTATACTCATGCACATAAAAAATTATAAGAAGGGTGATCCAAAAGTCTAGATACTGTTTCTAGTGCATGTGCAACCATGTAACTGTCAATAATCAAAAATAAGCCTGGTGTTTCACATGTATTTTTGACCACTGGTAGGTGCTCATTTGTGATTTCTACATCAACACAAAACTGGAGCTGAGAAAACAACACATTTTGTGTCAGTCAGCAGCCAGAATAATCCAACCTTTATGTGGAGGATCATCAGTGGTGATGAGAAGTGGGTCTGCAGCTACAATGAAGTATGAAGAAACAGCAGTTTTCACAGTGGAAAAGCTCAAAGTTCCCAAAATCGGACAATATGTGTGAGGTTAGGAGCCCTCCACAACCAGGCTCAAACTGTCAAGACAGAGTTCTCATGTAAAGTTCTCAGGTGTTTTACCAAGAACATTTAGCCGTCTCCACTAAACACAAGACAAAACTCTCCCGTATTGTTAATCAGGCCTGCAAAATCACTGGTTCACCACAAACTCATGTCTGTGAACTGTACAACTGCTCTGTGATCAGGAAAGACACTCTGATCACAGAGGAAAGTCCCACTGGACAGCAAAAACATCTGTAGAAAGTCCTTCATTCCCACTGCAATAACCACCCTGAGCAAAATTAAATAAGACGCTGAACATGAAAGGCTGCTGATTCTTTTTAACATCTCTTTTAGACGTCTGTACGTTATGAGCTTGTGTCTTAAGTGTGTTTTGATATGTTGTATTTTATTGTTGGAGCCTGTCAAAGGAGAATTTCTGTCACTGTTTGGGGCAGACAATAAAGTTTTCTATCTATCTATCTATCTATCTATCTATCTATCTATCTATCTATCTATCTATCTATCTATCTATCTATCTATCTATCTATCTATCTATCTATCTATCTATCTATCTATCTATCTATCTATCTATCTATCTATCTATCTATCTACAGAATATCTAACAGAACTGTCAATCCCAACCCATCATACTTGCTAGATCTGGCTCCCTGTAACTTCTTCCTCTTTGCCAAAATTGCATTCTAGTTGCCATTTTGACACAGTAAGGGATTAAGTAAGTTGTTTACTGTACACATTGCTTAACATGCTTACATAATGGTGCTTCCAGGGAGCATTACAGGAGCGCTGGGAGCAGAGTGTCATCGCACAAGGAGACTACTTTGACGGGAACGGCGGCCAAATTTAAATCAGGTATGGTTTTGCATTTTTAAAGGCACAGTCTGTGAACTTTTTGATCACCCCTTACAATAATGGCAAACATTATAAAGTTACTAAAGACATTAAAAGCTACTTTAAAGACATTACACATGAATAATTGATCACAAATATTGATTGACTTAATAAGAAACATTAAAAGATGATTACTTGTTCATTGCTCCACACAATCTAACTCCTATAGACGTATTGCTTTCTCTAAAGACAAATGGAGAATGAATGAATCAGATATAAAATGCATGAATAAAATCATTTAAATCAAGCGTGTTTTTGCCAAACTGCAGGTCCATTAGTTACATACCCTGTGCTGTGTGTGTTGCTTGTGAAACTGGGCGTGTATGAAGGCGTGTTGCTTCCGCTGGGGATGGCGTTCCTCAGCAGGCGGACCCAGGTAGCGATGTCCACGTTCATCTGACGGGCACGCAGGAAAGCTTTACCTGAAACACACACAGATCAATCTATAATCATTCCTGTTTGTACTGAGGCAATAAAGAAAACTGCATCCATCACTGCAAACATCAGAATATGATGAAGCTTCTGTGATGTGAAGCGGCTGCGCGGTTGCATTTCCTGCAGTGTTTATAATCCCTGTTCCAGAAAATACCAGAAGTCATGAACACTTTATGCAGCAGCTCCTCTCAGGCCCTCTGGGTCGTAACCCCTTTAAACGTAGCCGGCGAGCAGAACGGCTAAAACGCTCTGTCAGTCAGGCTGTAAATAACTCAGAAATACAAACAAAAATGATTTAAAAAATAAGCTGTAATGGTGATACATTTGCATGAGAGGAGGATTCTTCTGATTGAACTGGTTTGGATTAACTGAATAACTAACCATAAATACAGTACTTTCTGGTTTCTGTATTCAGCTCTAGTTCTCAGCTAGATGGCAACGTTCCCACAACACTGGCTAACATTTACCCACAAATTCTAATAATGTTTTAACGAAAAAAGAAATTATTTTAATGTTCAATAAATGTTCTAAGGATATGCGTCTTTCCAACTGATGATCTTATAAGGGTAAAAGGTTAAAAGTTAACTTAAGTGTTGCTCCTCTCCCACAAGTAGATGGCGTGACAGAGCATCCAATACTAAAATCCCACTGACTTCCTTTTTGTTTTAAAATGATTCTAGATCAGCTGAAACTCAGCATTATTACTATTTATATGTAAATGTCAATGTCAGATTTATTTATACAGCAACTTAAATAGGTCTATGGCCAACCAAAGTGCTTTACAGTAAAATAAATCATCAGCAATATGAAAATAAATAAGCAAAACAATAAGACAGCAAAATAAAACAGATAAAAGATCCACTAAAGGTGGCTCTGCTCAGCCAAAGGTCAGGGTCTTGAGACGAGTTGTAAAAATGGAGAGGCTATTGGCAGACTGCACAGAGAGAGGCGAGACACAACTGCAAACGCTCCATCTCCTGTGGTTTTCATGAGAGATCCAGGAACGTCCAGGAGCATCTGGTCAGCTGACCTAAGGACTCTGGAGGGTTGATGCACCTTAACGAGGTCAGATAAATATTCTGCCATAAAAGTTTTACTAACTTTATGGCATTTAAGCCCTTAGTTTAATGTTCTTTATACTCAGGATGATTTTCAGGTAATGGAAAAAAACTAACTAATAAATAACAAAAAAAAAAAAAAACATTTCAGATTTCTTTCATTTAAGTCAAAATTGTGAAAAGTGTGTAAAAACTTTGGCTGCGCAGTGGCTTGGTGGTTAGCACTGATGCCTTGCAGCTAGAAGATCCTCGGTTCATGTGCTGGAATGGTCCTGGGATCTTTCTGCATGGAGTTTCCATGTTCTCCCTGTTCCTGCGTGGGTTTTCTCCAGGTTCTTCAGCTTCCTCCCACAGTCCAAAAATATGCTGAAGTTAATCGGTAACTCTAAACTGTCCATAGCTGTTGTCTCTCTGTGTATCCCTGTGACAGACTGGTTACCTGTCCAGGTGTCCCCTGGCTGGGATAGACTCCAGCCCCCTGTGACCCTAGTGAGGATTAAGCAGTGTGTAGATAATGGATGGATGGGTGTAAAAACTTACCGTGCTGTTTAGAAAAGACTTTCTTCTGCCTCTGGAGTCGTCTGCCTCTCTCTATCACTGGGTTGAAGAAGGTCACCTGAAATATGCACAGTTGCATGTTATATCTCTCTCCAATTCCTCACAGACCCATGCTTGGTCTCCATCTCTATGGTATCAGTTTTTAAGCATAAAATACACCTTTAGTGTAATTTTTAATATGCATAGCCGTCTGACAGGCTTCTTTAGAACTCTGCAAACATCAGAGTCCAGCTTAATGCAAATCTTGGCAGTTTTTTTAATCTATCCAAGTAGGTTTTGGTGCATATACTGAAAACAAAGAGCACATGAAATCAAAGTAAAAGGATTAAAATAGATGATTGAGACACAAATCCCACTAATTTAGGTGATAGGCTCAAGCCTATGAAAAAAGATGCTAAAGGAGCACCCTGGGTGCTTAAAAAGTGTCCATAAGTGCAGCTATATAAAGTGGTATCAACAGAGTAATTATGTAAGTTAGTGTCAACACAACATATATGATAAGGAGATGCTGACTGACGTTTATCACAATATTCTCCTGTTTCGACCATTGATGAATGCAGCTCAGGTTGGGTCATACATTCTGTGTATCTGTGTCCTGTACCTCAGCCAGTAGCAGCCCCTGGGGCTCCAGTTCCAGCTGGACTTGGTGTCTTTGGTTGTCCAGGAACTCTTCCAGCTTCAGGTACTTCAGAGCACACAGGGAGCGGTAATCCCTCCAATGCACCGCGATCTCCATCTCCCTGGACTAATCACAAAACACGGTGAGGATGAAACATGAAGATCTGATCACTGAAGAATTTTAAAGCAGAAAATCAGCAGTTGTTGTTGTTGTTCTTGTAGGATTACCTTTTTAGAATCTACGCTCTTGTCTGGTTATAAGTACAGAAATAATATTTGCAGCTTTATGATAGTTTAACTAGTTCCTTTATGTTTAGTTACATATCATCAGCTCAATTGCATGTTCTCTCCATTTATCTCCTATAATAAACTGATGCTCATTGCCTGTTTGACCTTTTCCTGCATGCTGTTAGTGATCAGTATTTTTTCAGCAGAAAAAACAACAACTCTGGGATATGTAGTAAACCTATGCACTCTGTTTAAACAGTCCAGGTGTTTTTCTAGGGAAATCTGTGAAAAAAGTGCAAAATATGAATAAAAAAGCAAAGATATGGTATTAAATGTGTGTGTGTGTCTGTGTGAGAGAGAGAAAAGTTGAGTGAACGCTTAAGCTGAATCACAGTCTCTCTGTTCTGTGACAAAGTAACACATTGAGAATGTTCTGTGTCTTACTCTCTCCAGCTCCACAGTGAAGGTCTGGTCCCAGGCCTGCTCTCCAACTGTTCTCCACACTGTCTGGCCCACCACTGTGTTCTCCAGCTTCAGCACCGCACTCACTTCCGCTGCAGAACACACAAAAAAACATTCATTTTAATTATTAAAATGTATAACGTGGGAGGGAGATGAAACATGGACGTCTGAGATCTGAAATGTTCCCATGGGACTCAATTAACCCTCCTGTTGTCCTCATTCACGGGCACCAAAAAATATTGTTTCCTTGTCTGAAAAAAATCCAAAAATTCAGCAAAAAATTCCCCCAAATTTCTGAAAATTTGCAAAACCTTCAGGAAGAAAATTCCAATAATTCCTTAAAAGTTTCTTGTAAAAAATTTCATTTAAAAATAAATAAATAAATAAATAAATAAATAAATAAATAAATAAATAAATAAATAAATAAATAAATAATAATAATAATAATAATAATAATAAAAATCCCCCAAATTTGGCAAGAAAATTCTTGTAAATATTTCCAAAAAATGAGTAAAAATATCTAAAGTGACTACATATATATCAGTAAAACTTCTAATATTTTCTTTAAGAACATTCACAAAAAAAAATCAACCAAAATCCAGCGAAATTTGCTGGATTTTGGTTGATTTTAAACATTTGGGAAATCTTTGAACATTTCTTTTTTTCCACCAAAAAATGTTCAAAGATTTCCCAAAAATGTTGAAAATGTGGACATCAGAAGTTTCACTGTGAAAATATATATTTTTTCCACATTTTTCAAACTTTAAAACGGGTCAATTCTGACCCACAGGATGACACGAGGGTTAAATGTTAGGAATGTGCTTGTTCACACTTAGACTTGGAATAATTTGCATGCCTGCATGTAGCAGATTAGAGTGCAGGATAATACAACCTGGTAACAAAACATAAAGCACACTACAGGGCAACAGGAAGGCCGACAGGAGTTACTTACAGGAGAGCTCGTCGTTCTTGCTGGGGATCTTGAGGCTCATGCTGCTGGTGCTTCGGCTATAGAGGCCGCTCAGTTTAAATGAGGAGCGTCCGTCTGCTGGAGTGTAAGAAGGAAGAACCACTGGGGTCCCCCTGCTCCGCCCTGGAACCACCTCCAACAGTCCCACACAACCCAGAAGACGAACCTGGAGAGTACCTGGAGAGAAAAAACATACCATTAACATTAGCTTTCTACTTGACTATATAGTCCAAAGAGAGACGTCGTCGTACGTTTTCTGTCTACCTGTGAGAGGCGACGGTTTGCTCAGGGTGCTGTACTGGTTATGGACATAGGGAGTGCTGTGACGGGAGCTGAAAGCAGAAGAAGAGGCCAGCACCAGCTCCTCCTTGATGAGGCAGGCCTTGGGATGATCCTCTGGTAGTTCTACCAGCCTCTGTTCTAGAGAACATCTGAGCAGGTCCAGACGCTGGGAGGACTCGCTCAAACCACACTGAGCCTGTAGAGAGGAGGCAGAGGATTATGCATGGATAGCTCAATGATTTCTGCTGTTTTATTGTTTGACAGAAATGTACGTATGGACCTTGTGAGATAAGGTCAACAACGGCTTAATTAACCCTCCTGTTGTCCTCATTTACAGGCACCAAAAAATATTGTTTCCTTGTCTGAAAAAAATACAAAAATTCAGCAAAAAAATCCCAAAATTTCTGAAAATTTGTAAAACATTCAGGAAGAAAATTCCAATAATTCCTGAAAAGTTTCCCTTAAAAATATTATTTTTAAAAAAATTCCCCAAATTTGGCAAGAAAATTTGTGTAAACATTTTCAAAAAATGAGTAAAAATCTCCCAAAGAAAAATCCTAAACATATCTAAAGTGATTACATATATATCAGTGAAACTTCTAATATTTTCTTTAAGAACAGACATGAGAGTAGCACCAACATTCTCATCTAATTCTTAGCAAGTGGGAGAAGAAGTGTGTTTCCTAATATTTTAAACTGTGTCCCGAACACCTATATGTTTTATTTGTGGGTAGAAAAGTAAACCTATAATTTATTTGAAAATTTGCATGTAACTAAAACATGAAACTAAATGTTCTCATGGAGTTGTGCAATTATTTAAAAGTGTAATTTATATGAAAATATGTCAAATAGGAGACAAAATAGAGAGTGTTTTTTTTTTTACTTGGTTTGTGTCAAACTAATTATGTTTAAAGCAAGTCATCCCCTCCCTGTTCTCTCACCTCAGCTATGGCCTTCTTGTCTTGGACCTTTCCGGCTCCCAGCAGTCGCAGCATGTTCTTGGCTCCCTCGGCCATGGCGTGTTCCACCCGGTAGTGATGCCACAGCTCCTCCACACGCAGCTCCACCCCACACAGGTCCGGCTTACCTGGAACACAGTGTCACCAACAACATGTGAACAACAGGAAACACAACAACAGGCAGCAGCGACGAATAATAAAATACAGCAGAGAGAGAAAAGATTTACTATTATTCTGTTAGCTGTAATTTATGAGGGTTTTTATAATGGCAATACATTTTATTTATAGGCGCCTTTCAAAACACCCCAGGACACGGTACAAAGTCCATAAAGTTAAATGAAATTCACATTAACAATATAAAACTTAAAGATGGAAGTCAGAGTGAGTAGGCTAGTTTGAACAGACGGGTTTTGAGATGGGATTTGAAAATGTCCAGCGTGTCGATGTTTCTGATGTCAGGTGGGAGGAAGTTCCAGATCACCTTGTAACTGCTCTAATCTCGAAGTGATCAACACCTTATGCATCAAAAAATATAACCAAATACATTATTCTGAAATATGCCATCCTACATTAAGAGTACTTTGACTTTTCAAGTATATTTTGAGCAAATACTTGGGTACTTTTGCTCAAACATACATTTAAATGCATTACTTTTGCTTGAGTAGTACAAGATCTGAGTACTTCTTCTACCACTGGTACACAGTGTTTTTGCTGAGCTGACGGAAACTGCAAAGTTGAGTAATATTTCATAAATACCCCTTCCACATGCGAGTCGTCATGTGATCCATGTCAACATATTGATTTCAACAGCTTTAAAGCGCTAAAGAGAGAAAATTAGATGCCAACATATTCCCATTAGAGTCATGCTCTACATCAGTGAGTTTTCTTCCTTTCCTGAGCCACTCCTGCTCTGTGCTTCGTTTTATAATTCCTGCTCATTCTCTCTTTCATCTCTGACTCCGTCCTTCCCTCCACTTCACTCCATTGTCAACTCTGACTCAGTCCTTTCAGTCTCACTCCCTTCCTGGCTCCCTGCATCTGTCCTGCCTCCTCTCTAACCTCTGCTAAATGAGGCATGGCTTTTAGTTGTTGGGCAACATCAAGGGGATGCAGGAACATCAATAAGGCTCTAACCTGAGAGAGCGAGAGGGCTGTAATGGACAACGTGTGTGTGTGTGTGTGTGTGTGTGTGTTTGACAGGAAGACTATGCACTGTGAAGTTCTGAAGCATGAATTGATCCATTACCACCCGCATCATAAAATATGTAGTGTTTATTGGCTGAAAGAGTGACAGGTGGGATGAAAGAGGAACTGAAAGAGGAGAGTGAGGATAAAAAACAAAAGCATGATGGGTACTTTGGTTGTCCTCAGATTGCTCCGTCGCCTGCATGGCCTTCCGGATCTGCATGCGGATGATGTCGATCTTCGTCTTGCTGTCCTGCAGCATCTGCTGAGCCGTCTGGAGAAGCTTCTTGTCCTGTGAGGAGTCATGAAAGCAGAAGATGAGGGAGGGAGTAGAGGAGCACAGATTGGACATTACAATCTGCAGTGAATAAGAGTTATGGCTGGCTGTTGTCCCATTACATACCTTGGTGCCTCCATTGGCGTAAATTGGAATCATGTTCTCTGCTCCCTGTTTGACCTTCAGCTCAATGTTTAGCTGCCGCTCCAAAGCTGCAATGCGGTGCTGATTGGCCGACGTCCGATTGACCGAACCTGGAGACTTACAGGTATCTGGCAAAAGAAGCATTTAGACAGCAGGAGGTGAGGTTACTGTCCATGCGGTTGTTAAAACATCATTGTTGTCCTCTAACAGAACCTGAAGGTAGCAAGTGATCATATTTGGGAATTTCGGCACATATTAAAAATGCTGCCAAAGAATACAATTTGGGTCTGTTTTGATTTCCAGTTCTATTTTGATTTTGATTTTCATACATGAACCTGAACATAAATAGTTAAAAAGAGAATGGATTAAACCACAAATAAATTAGCAAATAAAAATAGCAATAATAAAACAAGGAATAGTTAAAGTAAAAGCAAAGCTTAAAAGGTGAGCTGTAAGTTTTCTATTTAAGATACACATGCTCAGGCAAAGGTTAAGCACCTTAAACCAGAGCTCAGGAACAACTAAGATACCAGAGAACCAGAGAGGTCTAGCGGGTACATATCTTAAAACCATCTGTGACTGATAAACAAAACTAACTGGTAGCATTTTCAGTTATTTTAAAACACGTTAATATGTCAAATTCTGTCCTGATCGGTGCATGAGCAGCTGAATTTTGTGTATGTTTTAGTTGATTTCTGGCTTTTTTTTTTGGAATACCAGAAAGTATCACTCTAGGGGTTGAGGTCATTTGGGTTCTGTAAAGCATCTCGAGATAGTCTGAATTGTAATTGGTACTATATAAATAAAATTGAATTGAATAACATCATGATAATCCGTCTTACTAGTGGCCAAAGTGTGCACTAGGTTCTCAGAGAAAAGGACAACCTCTATCAAGGTTTTCTAAGTTATAAACTGCCAGTTTGGTCACATCCAGAATGTGGGAATGTGATCAGTTTGGCACATTTTATGCCAGTAGGTCATCAAAATTACATCTTATCAAAAATTCCAACTGTTTTTGTTATTTCAGAAGGTAAATCATCACAAGGGAGCATTTTTAAAAGCATTTCCTTGTGTTAAAATCAATCATAAAGCATAAACACTTAACGGGCATCGGTTTAACCCAAATGAAGCTCAGAAACTTCAGTGATTCCCCGACTTTTTACAGAAAAAGACCTTCGAACACACACAGCATTATTCAATGATGACATCTGACCTCCAGTTTCGGAGGAGATCCAGACTTTATTAAGTTATCATTCACTACTTACACAGAAAGGTAGGTCTGTTCCACTTTCTTAACCAAATTGTTTCATAATTCAATTGTCATCATGTGGAAAAATCCCTCTGGGGGAGGGTTTATAACGAGATGAGCAAGAGGCTGCCGAACTGAAACTACTCGCAGTTGCTGAGAATCACTGATCTGACATCAAATTCAAGCACAGTAATTACACAAAGCAGCACACGACAGCAGCATATGAGCCTTGATAATTAAATATAATAAAAAAAGCCCTGCACATGTCCTGATCAGGTATCATTAGCAGCACATAACCTGACGTGCACTGATCAGGACACAGCTGTGCAAATATATTTAAAGGTAGAGATGACAAGACATCAAATTAAATTCAACTACTTTATGCATTTATTTTACCATTTGTTCAACATAATTAGTCTTTCTGCCAAATTTTGAAACTGTGTTGCTTCTCAGGCAGCTCAGGTCTGTTTTGATGGGCTTCAGTGGCCCCCAGACTCCATTATAATTTGAATGTTGAGCTAACGATATTCCCATCAGCCCCAGATGTTACTATGCTAGCACACTTAACTAACACAGGAGCTGTGGTAAACATTGTCCCTGCTTCACATCAGCGTGTCAGCACTGTTACTGTGAGCACAACAGGACAATTAACGTAGCATTTAAGCTCAAAGCACAACTGTCCTTAAGTGCAGCTATTACAAGCTTCTAGGACGGCTTTAGACTTTCAGTCCTGTTTAAATAGTGTTTTCCATGTGGATGAACACATCAACAACAGCAGGCCCTGATGGTGACCTGGATGGATCAGTTGTCTAAGCAGGTTTTAGGATGGAGGTTTTTTCAATGAAATGAAAGTCATGTGTTCCTGGAAGGCAGGAAATGACATACAGACTCACGCTTTTGAAGGACAGTCAATGATGTCGCTGAAAGTGTGCAGTAATGAGAAAAAAATACCTTCATGATCCAATAGAGCAAGTTATCATTGGATTATTTCACAAAACCTGGGGCTGGCGACATGTACAGTCAAGCCCAAAATTATTCATACCCCGAGCAAATTTTGACTTAAAGTTACTTTTAAATGTAAATAAAAGCTGAGAAATATTTTTTCCCACAATTATGCCTCTTATACATCATCTTATTATCTTTTGGGAAACACCTGTGTCATTTCCAATCAAAAACAAATTTGCCGGTTGAATAAAAATAATTTTAAGTCAAAATTTGCTAGGGGTATGAATAATTTCTGGCTTGACATGTATGTTATGATTACATTATTTTCAGAATTGTAAATGTTTGAAAGAGGACAGCTGGCACATCCCACCATGGAGGATACTTTACCTTTGTTGTCGTCAGGGCCTTTGACCACGATGTGTGCGTCCAGCTCCTGCAGCTGACTGTGGAGGGACTCCAGCTTGCGCTTGGAGCTGCGGAGCTGCGAGTCCACCTGCTGGGCATTCCTCTTGTCGGTGGTGGCCCTGCGAAGGTTCTCCGCCCCCTCCTTGATCTTCAGCTCCTTGCGGATCTCCCTGCGGATCCTCTCGCGGTGTTCGTCCAGCCGCTGCTGCACGCTGGAGTCGGAGAAGTCGGAGTTTTGGTCCAAACCGAGCTGCTGGAGCACCGACAGCCCATCTGGATCAGTCTGAGGAGGGAGAGAAGAAGGAGGGACAAATGATGGAGGAGAAGGAGGTAGCAGACCATGTGAAGAAGCCACAGCAGATGAGAAGACAGACAGAACGACAGGTAGAACGACAGATAGATAGATAGATAGATAGAACAACATACATAGATAGAACTGTAGAACGATAGAACGATAGATAGATAGATAGATAGAACGATAGATAGAACAACATACATAGAACGATAGAACTATAGATAGATAGATAGATAGATGGATAGATAGATAGATAGATAGAACAACATACATAGATAGAACTGTAGAACGATAGAACTATAGATAGATAGATAGATAGAATGATAGATAGATAGATAGATAGATAGAACGATAGATAGAACAACATACATAGATAGAACTATAGAACGATAGAACGATAGATAGATAGATAGATAGATAGATAGATAGATAGATAGAACAACATACATAGATAGAACTATAGAACGATAGAACTATAGATAGATAGATAGATAGATAGATAGATAGATAGAACAACATACATAGATAGAACTGTAGAACGATAGAACTATAGATAGATAGATAGATAGATAGATAGAACGATAGATAGATAGAAAGACAGATAGATAGATAGAACGATAGATAGATAGATAGATAGATAGATAGATAGATAGATAGATAGATAGATAGATAGATAGACAGATAGATAGATAGATAGATAGAACAACATACATAGATAGAACTATAGAACGATAGAACGATAGATAGATAGATAGATAGATAGATAGATAGATAGATAGACAGATAGATAGATAGATAGATAGAACAACATACATAGATAGAACTATAGAACGATAGAACGATAGATAGATAGATAGATAGATAGATAGATAGATAGATAGATAGATAGATAGATAGATAGATAGATAGATAGATAGATAGATAGATAGATAGATAGATAGATAGATAGACAGATAGATAGATAGATAGATAGAACAACATACATAGATAGAACTATAGAACGATAGAACGATAGATAGATAGATAGATAGATAGATAGATAGATAGATAGATAGATAGACTGAACAATAGAAAGAATGCTACAACAAACAATAGATAGAAAGAAAGAACGACAGAAAGAATGACAGAATGAACGATAGAAAGAACGATCTAAAGACAGACAGACAGATACTTTTTAATCCTGAGCGAAATTCAAGATATGTATCAGCTGTAAATAGCACCATTATGAAAAAGGAAACTGCTATATTTAGCCCACTGTGTATGCGGGGGATTATTCAGTCTGACTCGAAAGAGAAAATCAAAGGGTGACATCTGCAACTGAGAGGTGCTGAGCTGAGGTTAAAGCTGCAAACAGTCGCCATGCATGGTTCTGACACAGTGATGCACTGCGATCGGTGGAAAACAGCGACTCTGAGAGTTAACCGTCAACATGTGAAACCCGCCAAGCCGAGGCAGAGCAGCAGCATCAAAGCAGGGGAACCACTTTAGAGCGTAAACAGCTGAGTGCTCACATCAGCTCTCCTGCTGATCAACACTAACCAGATTAGAGCAGATTACAACTGCATTAATACAGACCAAAATCAATCAGGGGCTCATCTCCTGCTGGATGGGTCACAAGTAAACACGCAGTGAGTGTAGATGTATATAAATGTACCGTAACAGTGAATTATCAGGAGAAGCAGATCATTTTCAACCAGATTTCACATCTCCATTATGTCCATTTGTTGTCATTTCTACTGGAAGGAGATCGCCTGCAGTTTAAAGGGAACAACAAATACAGCTCAGATGTCACTGACCACTTTATTAGGTACATCTGCTGCAGTCCAACACAACAGTTCTGCCAGAAATTCTACTTTTATGGAGCTTCTACATTTTTTGGTTTTGCTGACACTGAGAGAAAATGATTGTTCTCTTTCATGTTTATTATTGAAGTCATAGCAGATGGTGATGGTGGACTGGGCTGCATTCAATGGCTGGATTGATTGATGACATTGCTGCTAAAAATGCCTTGACATCAATATTTAATGAAGAAGATTATAATAAAAAGAATAATGAGGAAGTTTATGTCTGTGGTACCTTTCAAAACTGTAGTTTCAAGGCGCTTTACAAAAAAAAATGATAATAGCAATAAAACTACATATTTCTACCACTACATATTTAGGTCATGTGATTCTATATCCGTACATAACGTACACATGCATAACACACACCTGTGCTCAGCACAAGGTCATTGTGTTTGTTGGTACATCTATATTAAATGGACACATCCTATGTTGCTGTGATTTCTGATCATCAATAACTAATAAACAAAATGCTGCATTTCTACAAAAATAGGCTGCATTTCTGACAATGCCATATGGGGGAATGAGCAGCCTTGGAGGAGTACTGCGCTCTCTGAGTGCTTTTCTTATTTAACTATGTGTTTGGTTTGACTATTTCACATTTGTAAATAGCAGAATTGAACCACTGAGTGTTAATGTGAAGTCTGCTGCTGAGGTATCACTGCAAAGAAAACCCCAAAAAACAATACGGTTTCAAGTTTGTCTGAAATGCAACAACTGCTTTTTCTGACCTGATTGCTATTATTATTTTGCTGTTTAACATCAGCAGTTTTTAGCTCCAGTCATTGGTCAGGTGAACTCAGCACAACAGTTTTAGACAACGCTGACTGCAAGAGAGTCTAATTCTATCCATTGTAAAAGTTTCCAAAGAGCTAAAGTATTTCAAGTTATCACAGAACAGAAAGCTGATCTGTGCACTGTGTAAAGCTCTGACTACATGCGGTAAAACAACAGCACAACACAATGCGCCTGAAAAGAAAACACACAGGAGCTAATGTGGAAGATGCACTGCCAGAAGAGGTAAAATGACCGTAAATGTTGTCTGCTGCTAAATACACTCAAAAACTTACTTAAATGAAATGGCGTTTGATTGGATGAAAAGGAACCCTTTAAACCGAGAGTTAAACAGTCAATAGAATAATTGACGGAAAATTGATCATTTCATTTAAATGTGCTCCTAATATTTTGCACCCTCAGGTATATTAATGGGGTAGAAACATAAACGAAACATTTATCTGTAGAAAATTTGAAAAAAACAGAACTGATTGAAGGATTTAATATGGCAGAGCTGCTGTACTGGATTCAATCAGAGTTCATACGTGTATCTTATAAATAGTAAATAAATATAGTATATACAACAACTTTTGGATGATTGGAGACAATTTATATATGTATTCTATGCAAAACAAGAAGGTTATGCAAGTTGTACAGTCTCATTTATGTTCTGGTTGAAATTACAATGAACAGAATCAACAACTTTGCTGTGTATTGAAAAAAAATGTCAAAAAACCACCCTTTATCAATGTCTTAAAGCTGCACAGGGTAATAACATGCTGCAGTCAGCAGTGAACCATGGAGGGTGAGTTCTGTCTCCTAGTAACGGCAGCACTCAAATGTCAGTCAACAGCTGCCGTTAAAAGCGGCAACATGAAAAAGAATAGAAAAACGCACAATTGCTGTAATTTTTGTCATATTTCTTTCTAGAACACAAGAGGAGAATTCAAATTTCAGTTGTGGTTTTCCTGAGAATGGTAACATTTTAATTGTCCTGTGTATGTAAAAGTGCAGCTACGGACAAAAGTTGAAATTCAGCAACAGCTACAAACTCGTAGTTTCATGCTCTGGATCGGAGCTGTGTTGAACTGTATCATCCTTATCAAATAAAGTAAATTTGGTTCATAAAATAGTCACATAAGCTGGCCTGCAAATAGCTCTTGGCCATGAGAACGTTTCCTGCAGTCAGTCAGTTGCAGCCAAAACAGGAGGCCCTGCATAGTGCACACAGCACAATGGAGAAAATAATGAGAACTCATTACAAACCCCAACAACACTGAAGGTTTAAAAATACTGCAGGTAAGTCAATACTTCCCAGACACAGTCGGAAGGCAACATTAAAAGCTGTATGAAAGAAATATACTGTTGCATTTATGACTCATGTTGCTGTTTCCACTGTAGACAACTGCTCATATTCTCACTAGAAGTACTGTAATTTCTAGCAAACTGGGAGGCGTCATGCGTTCGTTTACTGTTGTGACATTAGACGTCATCAGATCTCACAGTCTTGGACACCGAGGACCGTCGCCTCCCCTCTGCTGGGGTATAATGACGGGGTGTTCGGGGCCTTTCACTGCACCGTGCAGCCAGCCGTCCAGCTTAGCAGATCTGATTACAACTTCTTCCAGCTACATGCAGGCTGGAGCTACAGCTCTGTTCTCATTAAAGCCATAATCCATCGGCAGCACAATGCACTACGGCAGTCGGCCCAAGCAGCCACATGGCGCAGGCCGAGTGCTTGCAGGATTTTAACCCTTTCTTTAACCCTCCTGTTGTCCTCATTTACAGACACCAAAAAATATTGTTTCCTTCTCTGAAAAAAATCCAAAAATTCAGCAAAAAAATATCCACAAATTTCTGAAAATTCCAATAATTCCTTAAAATTTTCCCTTAAAAGTTTTATTTTTAAAAAATCCCCCAAATTTGGCAAGAAAATTCTTGTAAATATTTTTTAAAAATTAGCAAAAATCTTCCAAAGAAAATTCCTAGAAATATCTAAAGTGATTACATATATATCAGTAAAACTTCTAATATTTTCTTTAAGAACATTCACATAAAAATCAACCGAAATCCAGCAAAATTTGCTGGATTTTGGTTGATTTTTTTTGTGAATGTTCTTAAGAAACATTTTTTTCTTTTTTCCACCAAAAAATGTTCAAAGATTTCCCAAAAATGTTGAAAATGTGGACATCAGAAGTTTCACTGTGAAAATATATATTTTTTCCCATATTTTCAAACTTTAAACCGGGTCAATTTTGACCTGCAGGACGACACGAGGTTTAATGCAACGTTACATCATTGCACGAACATGAAGCAACGCAATCGAACAAACTGTCAGTGGAACAAGGTCATGAAGTGCGTGATTATTTTGACAAACTTTGATCATCGTGTGCATCGTTCTTGGTGCGGTAGGCCTGAGAAGTCTCGGCGTGAGCAGCAGAAGAGAAAGCAAGAGGCAGTAACACGCCACCAACGTCAGGAAGGGAGAGTTTGTACACTGACGCACTCCTGTTTGACACAATACAATTTAATCCCTGGTGTTTTACAACAAAGAACCTCTGGAGCGAGGTGTAAGACAGCTCACACAGCGGGGCGAAATCCCCACAGCAGACAGGAATGAAAACCCGCATGTGACTCGCTGGCAGATAGGACATGTTTTTATAGGAAGTGAACGAGGAAGCTGGCAGAAAAGAGAAGGGCCACAGTGATAGATGGAAGGAAAGCAGCGAGAAGGGCGGCAGCGTTGAGGCCTGCTCCGGCCGCGGTTGCCTACCGAAGACTCTGTGTCACTGTGCTCGGTGGGCAGCGGGCAGTCGACCTGCTGATCCCCCGCTAGGTCCTCTACTGCGTCCTCACTGGCCATCTTTGGCCTCCCTCTGGCTTCGCTCCCGGGCCCCCTCCCTCCACTCTGTCCCACTACTATCACACACAACTCAGCACTGACAGCAGCACCAATCAGGCCACACCGAGCGCTATTCCTGCCTCCTCCAAGTCCAGGATGTCCTTCCCGCCAGGAATCAAAAGCCAGTCTAAATCTGGAGCGAGTGAACGAAGCGGAGGAGAGGAAGAGAAAACGGCAGAGACTGAGCCCCACCTCGCTGCTTCCTGTTCTGCTCTTTGCCAGATAGAGGCTGAGGCGTCATGCACTTTGTACAGACACACACACACGCGCACACACAGAAACACACACATGCACATGCACACGCACACACACTCACATTTGGGTGGTTTTGTAAGTGAGAGAGCTCACAGTCACTCTGCTTCCTGCTACTGGGGCTCCAAAGCTGCAAGACAGGCTGTTCTGACAGAATGTGGTCATAATAAATGGACGTGTGTGTAAAGAAGTACATCATTGAACACGTCTGCATACATGCACAGCACTGTGTATTTACTTGCAGGCTAACATTTGTGTGTATATGAGAACAAACTGTGAGAAAAAGTGCTAAATTATGAAAATAAACCTGAAAGAAGGAGTCAAAATGCAAATCATTCTCATTGTGAAGCGCCACACAGAGCTACTACTGGAGGGTACTTGATATTTAAATGGGGCTCCAAGGACGAGGATTCGTAACAAGTGAACCAGACAAACTTTCCTCACATGGACGCAAAGTCACGACTAACAAAGATCCTTGAGAAATGATAAATTATCTGCTTTTTACACAAACTTAGGGAGGAACTGAATATTAGCCTGGCCAATTATTGTATTTAATAATAAGCATTTTTTTCAATCATCGGTAAGTAATTCTGTCTGGTTACAGATCCTTGAATTGCAGGACAAACAGGCTGAAAAACAGTTTCTACCCATGATCCATCAGACTCCTGAACTCAAAACACCTGTCCACCTGAATGCACAATGTCACTTTTGATGGTTCAAATGCTGCTTACATGCAATTTCCTGACCATATTTATTCTATTTTATTGGTTTTTATTTCATTTCATTCACCTAACGTATTGTATATATCTGGCCTCCTCTGCATAAGTTGTCATTTTTAATATTGTCTTGTTTTATATATACATTTGATTTTATTATTTAATATTAATATTTCTTATTGCTTGTTATCAATGCACTGTTCTGCTGAAGCTATTTATATTTTCACCATGCCTATTCTGTTCTATTCTATTCTATTCTATTCTATTCTATTCTATTCTATTCTATTCTATTCTATTCTATTCTATTCTATTCTATTCTATTCTATTCTATTCATATCACTGGTAACAGATAATCAGCTGAAGAATTAATATTGTGAGTTTCTCTTTTAATTAAATCTAACATTTTGCTGAAGTCTTGTTTTGGAATTTGTCCATTTATTATCTATAAACCGCTGAATCCTTCTAAGAGTCGTGCAGGAAGCTGGAGTCTATCCCAGCTGAGGGCGAAGGACACCCAGGACAGGTCACCAGTCTATCACAGGGCTACACTTAGAGACAAACAATCACACTCGCGTTCACACCTACGGACGATTTAGAATCACCAACTAACCTCAGCATGTTTTTGGACTGTGGGAGGAAGCTGGAGAACCTGGAGAAAACCCACGCATGCACAGGGAGAACATAGAAACTCCATGCAGAAAGATCCCAGGAAGGCTGGGACGTGAACCAGGGATCTTCTAGCTACAAGGAGAAAGTGCTAACCTCCAAGCCACTGTGCAGTCCACAGTGGGAATTTGTGCTTTTCTAAATTTATCTTCTACATGAATCTTCATTTTTACTGCAAATGTACAATACCAGTCAAAAGTTTGGACACACCTTCTCATTCAATGCTTTTTATTTATTTGTATTATCTTCTACATTGTAGATAAATACAGATGATTAACACTTTTTTGTTCACAACATAATTCCATATGTATTCTTTTATAGTTTTGATGTCTTCAGTAATAAACTTCTGACTGTTAGTGTACATTGGTTCCAAAGATCACTTTTTAGTCTCCCTGATAATTATTAATGCATTTTAATATAACAAATATACAGGCTAATCTCTGCAAAAAGTGAGTTCTGTTCTTGATGTAACACAACACCATACAGGGACAAACTGCACACAGAGATGGACGTTCGCCTGCAGGTCAACTGGAAGCTTGGACAAAATCAGCATTCACAGCAAACGCAGGATTACAAGTTGAGAAGCCACTTCTGAGACCTAAACAAGCAGAGCTCACCAGTCGGCAGCACTGGCTGACCACGCAGCCCTCAGGCTCTCTGACGTCTATAGACAGCCTCGTCACTGTCTAACTTCTGTGCTCTTCCTGTCAGGGACAGACAAGCAGGTCATGGGTTTATCTGACTCAGACACTCAGCAGTGCAGGGTCACTGACCCTCCCAACCCTCACTGTGCAGCAGATGGCCTTCTCTGGCTCCCCATCTCTATCTATTGTACCACGTACGCTTCCACAGAAACGCTTGCAGAGAGAGCAGGCAACAGAAGAGCACCAACAGCCTGACAGTCAGAGTGGAACCAAAGCACATCCAGTTCTTCACCCACTCTGCTGTTGGGCAATAGGAAGTGAAACATCATGAAGTTAAGCCAACATATGCAAAACACGGGCAGTCGCTCGTGCTTAGAATCATTGTGATCATAAAACACACAAACGCTCTGAGGCCCTTATCTGTGAGCAGGTGATAAACGGTGTCCTTACCGAGCAGCTGTGGCTCTCAGTGCTTGCTGTGTGATGTGTTCTGGTGGCTGCAGAGATAGCAGCCCCCATGCATCCATACTGTCTCTCCCCTTCACTGATGTCACTGAGCTGCCATTGTTAACTCCAAAGTAAGGAGAGTTAAAGACTTTCAATCTGAAAACTCTTCACAAACTGCTGTGATGCCCGTACTTAGAAACCGTGTCTGTGAAATGGATGCAGTTGCTAAAACTAAGCTGACCACATTATCAGGAACTAAGCTCACTTCACTTTATACATACAGCTCTTAAAGTCACAGTCTCTGTAACCCTGTTTACCTGGTTAGGATTCAACTGGGACACAGAAGCTCTCTAACATCGAGCTACACCCTTTAACCCTCCTGTTGTCCTCATTTACGGGCACCAAAAAATACTGTTTCCTTGCCTGAAAAAAATCGACCCGATTTAAAGTTTGAAAATGTGGAAAAAAAAAAAAAAAATTTCACAGTGCAACTTCTGATGTCCACATTTTCAACATTTTTGGGAAATCTTTGAACATTTTTTGGTGGAAAAAAGAAATGTTAAAAATATTTCTTCAGAACATTCACAAAAAAATCAACCAAATTCATGTTTAAAACGCCTAAGAATGGGTGGTAGCTGTAGTAGCCTTGTTAGTCACAGTCTTTATGTGACACCAGGCAGCAATACTGTCCTTAGGATTGTGGTCTGCTGTTTATCCATCTTCAGACCATAGTCAGCTCACTTTCTATTTTTAGATGACACCGTGCTGTTGGACAAACAAAACCATTTTCTGTCTGTTCCTGTCTGCAGTCTTCTCTAACTGCCACCATGTCCATCTTTCCCTGCATCTCTTCAGACCTTTATATTTTTGTATTTTGCCCTCTCTTTCCTATTTTTCTACATTTTATCGCCGGTCCGTCATGCACTGTCCACTGTCACACATTTCAGGTTAACAGATGGCGGCCCGGTGCTGGTGCTGGGTGATAGAAAGCCATCCCTTTGATTAAGTTTTAATGGCCTGTCAGCTCATCTTGACTCCGCAGCGTCTAAAAATAGAGATTTAGTCCTTTTTGTTGCAGGCAGTGGGGGGAATGCTTCAGCTGTGAGCCCTAACTTCATTCATTCACCAACACCTGCAACTCACACACAACAACGACAGGTCCTGGGACTTTCAACCTGATTGTTGTAATCATATTACAAATCATAATCATTTCACAAATGCACCCTGGAGAGGTGTTTTTGTGTGTGAAAGGGGGATTGGGATTTGCGGGGAAGCTGCTGGTGATGAAAATATGTTTATTATCTGCAAGATGTGGATCTAACAGTGTAACACAAGGGCATGACATGAGCTTTAATATGAGTGAACGTGGGCAATTTATGGTTTTAAAGATGCCGCAGGTGTCAAATGGTGTTCAGAACTGGACTGAGGTCGTTCATGGAAGCGACGAATCTTAGTTGTGTGTTAATTATGACTTTTAGGACAGAAAAGTTGAGCTCAGACAGAGAGAGCAGGAAAAGAAAAGAGGAAGTACAGCTAAGAGGTCAGATTTCTCCTCGTAGTGCCATTGATCCTTTTAATGATGTGTGTGTTACACGGGGAAACAGATTGTAAAAGAGAGAGCGAGACCAGCCGGAATTTGGGAGAAGAACCGCAACTTTAAATTCCCCTCACATCCTGATGTCTGCACACAGCCTCATTCAGGGATTTGGGTTAAGAGGGAGGGTGGGGGGATTTGTTTAGTGGTTGAGGTGGAGGGGTGGGTGGGTGGTGGTGAACAGTGGATTCCAATTAATCTCTCGATGCACAAACACACACACACACACACAACCACACACACTGCTGCCAAACAGATAAAACAAAGAGATGGATGCCAAATGAAAGGCATAAATAATACACTCTAAAGGAGGAAAAGCTTGAAGAGACACTAACACTCATATCGTACATGTATACACACACACACACACACACACACACACAACACAAACACACAGGCCTAATGTACTGGAACTGGTCGGTAATGAATAAAACAGCATTGTAAAGCAATGTCAGCTGGATGTTGAGTGTACTAACAGGAGAAAATGCTGCTCCTCATTATGTCAACGCAGTTCATCAAACCTGCATTCAGAGTTAACTTCAGGACAATGTTACGCTCCGCGAGCAGACCAAGCTGACTCATGTGGGCCAGTTTCACTCCAGAGCAGCAGGGGTGAGGATGATGTTGGTCACATCACTTGCTGGAGCAGAATATTACCAAGAATTAGCTTTAATGCTACATTTAACCCTCGTGTCGTCCTGCAGGTCAAAATTGACCCGGTTTAAAGTTTGAAAATGTGGGAAAAAATATATATTTTCACAGTGAAACTTCTGATGTCCACATTTTCAACATTTTTGGGAAATCTTTGAACATTTTTTGGTGGAAAAAAAGAAGTGTCAAAAATGTTTCCTAAGAACATTCACAAAAAATCAATCAAAATCCAGCGAATTTCGCTGGATTTTTGTTGATTTTTTGTGAATGTTCTTAAAGAAAATATTAGAAGTTTTACTGATTTATATGTAATTACTTTAGATATTTTTACTCATTTTTTGGAAGATTTTTACTCATTTTTTGAAAATATTTACAAGAATTTTCTTGCCAAATTTGGGGGATTTAAAAAAAAAAAAAAACTTTTACAAGAAACTTTTAAGGAATTATTGGAATTTTCTTCCTAAAGGTTTTGCGAATTTTCTGAAATTGGGGGAATTTTATTTTTTTGCTGAATTTTTGGATTTTTTTCAGACAAGGAAACAATATTTTTTGGTGCCCATAAATGAGGACAACAGGAGGGTTAAAGCCACAGTTAGGGAGTTTGGAGACATAGCTTATTCGCTTTGTTATTGAGCAACTGACAGCATTCACATGTCAGGTGACAGTCAACAACTGGTTTAGCCTTGATCATACTTTCTTGCGGATGCACCAATGGGCAGCTGCAGTCACCAACAGAGCATAGTTGATGCTATTATAAGACTGGTCAACTGAGAGGGCTCCATTCCATACATACACGGCAGGTCGTATCCACGTATTGCCGTTTGGTGTAGTCGCTACACAATTTTTGGGTTCGACACGGAGGAGTCCACATGAACTCTTGGGACTTGGGAAGAGGACAAACATCATATGGAATTTAGCAGGTCCTTGCTTACCCACAGGCATTGAAAATATAAAATTGACATTAGCTTATCTTCACACCAACATTGGAATTGGCTAACTTTGCTTTGTCCAAAAGTTGTGGTAATTTCTGACAGTCAGTAGGGGGCGACTCCTATGGTTGCAAAAACAAGTCCTAAATGACCCGACTTCTCATTTGATTAGTAAGCTCAGTAAACATTTTCCAAAATGATTTATAGTTTGACTTGCTAGTTTCAAGTCTTCTTCAATACTGCAAGATGTTTTTTACAGATGATCTGATCTCATTTAGAATTAAATGGATGATAAAGCAGGATATGTTTTAGGGTGTGGCTACCTTGTAGTTGACAGGTTGCACTGTATGCTCACTCATGATTCAGTCCAAAACTAATGGGTGTTGTCACAATGGCTTTGTACATCGTTTATATACAATCCAAGCACATAATATACCTGAAGTATTATGGGAAGTGTAGTACTGAAGTCAGGAATCTCAGTCCATTGAAATATTAAATCACTGCAGTTATACTTTAACATTAGGAGTTGACAAATTAAATAAAATGTAAAAATATTGCAGCCAAATTCCCTGCTATTATCATGTTCTGTATTACAATACAAACTCATGCCCTCTATGAATGAGTTAACAGCTTAGAAAATGTACCTTGGACTGTGTGTGTGCTGCCTGTTAATCCCTAAAATCCCTCATATTCCAGGGAAATTCTGTTGCCAAATCTCCTTTTGCCGTTTTACAAAGTGCAGCATTGCTGTATGTAGCGTATATGTGCTGCACCACAAGAGCTCAGCGAAAACATCACGTGCACAAGGAAAGACGATTCTCCAAGTCTGAGCAAACAGGAGAGAAACTGTACTGAAAGTGAGGTGAGAAAGAGTGTCTTGTGTGTGCTTGAGTGCACATCTGTCTGTGTGAGTGTGTGTTGCAGCGATGTCCACTCCACAGCTGGGGAGGAGCAAATCAGCATGAATGGCATCTTTGTAGAAGAGTCTATCTTTTCAAGAGACTTCGGTAAATGCTTGTGTGTTTGTGTTCCCGGCTTTGTCCGTTGTGAACTCTCCTGCAACAAACAGCGGCTCTGTTCAGGTTTCTGAGGAATTGGACAACACAAACCCCCAACGAGAAAAGCTCTACGGTCCTCACATTTAATCTGCCTTCATCATTCACGCAGCAGAAGCTTTAAAAAAACTAAATGAGACGATTGAAAGATTATGAAACAACCAAAAAAATACAATTTGGTAAAATGGGGAAAAAGAGCATCTGAAGTTCATCTATTCAGGCAGAAGAGCAGATACTGACCAGCTCAGGTGTATAAAGTCTTTGGATTTGAATGCAACAGACATAACCCACTTTTCTGTGAATGCTCCACGGAGCACCACCTGCATATAAAAAAGGTAGAAAACAAAGTTGTTGACCTACAACAGTCAACCTGCATAAGGGTGTTACTCAGGGGAGAACCAATGAGGCACTTCATGGCTTTCCAGGCAGCAGTTGCTTTAACCTCTGTCATGCTCCAGACTTTGTGTTTCCAGATTGGGAAAGTGGGTGTTGGAAAGCAAGATAGAGTACATGCAAAAACATGGAGAGTATATGCAAGATTAGGAGCAATGCAATAAAAATAAAAAAGTAATTTAAAGTAAAGACATACGGGAAGGTCAGAGGTAGGAAGTGAACTAATGGGAGTCCAGTCCTAGTAGTCTGAGCTGTATGAAAACAGATCTCTGAAGGATTGATGCTGAAAATGACGTTTTTTACATAGAGGCCCAGTTCTACAGAGGTGAAAAAGAAGCCATTACACCCACAGTTTAACATTCAGCACTATTTAATCGTGAGTGGTTAGTGGGAACTTCTGCTGAGAGCACTGTTTTGTTGTCTCACTATCACACAAAATGTAAAACGGTGACTGTAATTGTGCAGTTGGGTGCCTCTGACTGCTGCTGGACAGCTTAAATCTACTAGCGTTTGGTCAAAATATGGACAAGATACATGGATAATGTTTATGGAGGTCATAGTCAAAACCAGCCCCCACAGCAGACTCCTGACAAAATGATGCCATTCAAATTTGATCGTCTCAAACCACCAGCTCACTCCCGCAACACCAAAAACTGCTGGACAACAACTGCAAAGAAGAATCTGTGCAGTTGTGTCTAAATAAATACCTGACTTATCTACACAGAGGGGGAAAGTGCTTGTTTTGTCATTCACTGACTGAAAACAGAATATTCCTGCAAAAACTGTGCCATATTATTGCTACACTTGTAAAAATTTCAGGTCAAATAGCAGAGCAGACGTCAAAGTCTACAAAGATATTAATATTATTACTAATTAGTAATAGATCTATTACACAGACTTGAGGTTCTACATCATCATCATCATCATCAACTGGCCCTTAGGCCTGTTTCACAACCCATTCCTGGATAGCATCTGTGATGTGGGACACTACCTGCACGGTCTTGACCAGGTAATCTCCCTTCTCTCCTTATTCATGACTGACTGATAGATCTTGCCAGTGATCAGGTTGGTATCTCTTGTCAGCCTGATGTCAAGGAATCGTTCGTAAATCCACCTCACCCCCATCATCAAGCACAAACACCTTTCATGCTCATAGGGTGAAAAGGTGCCAGCATCTATGTCTATCTAGGGGTCAGTTTTGATGGCAGTTACATGCAGCCCACACTGCTTGCAATGATGCCAGTATGACTCCTCCGGTTACCAGGATGTACTGCATCATTGTACTCTGGTATCTAATATTCTTCAGCCAGAGCCTCATGTCCAATCTTTGCCCAGAGACTTTAGTGTTACTATGAACAGACATAGTTACAAGTTATGTGTATTTGTATGTAATGACTGTTTGATCCAGATGACAGCAGATGTGGACGTATAGAAACTGACTTTTAATCAGTTTGAGGCATTTGTGCAGCCTCACTATATTCACATGCTGTTGTGGCATTTTAAGATTGAACAAATGATAAAATTAGACAAAGGATGTGTGAAACAAATTTAAGAGCTAACAATGATAAGATTGGAAGACCTAACGTGTCAACTGAAGTTATGAGAACACTGAATATTCCTGTGGAAAATGGTAACCCAAACGGAAACCCATGGAGGCCGTATAAGGCATGGGACCTGAAGTGTATGCCCTCTCTTCATCTGCACTTGTGAATTGAAACCTAGGTAACACTGAGGTAAGCAGAAATAATGCTAAGCTAGCAGAAATAAAAAAGAGGAGGTGCTTTAACTTTTGATAAATCATGTACATCCTGATTTGGTCATAAGAGGGTGGGTTGTGGCCTTCCAGAACGGAAGAGGAGTGTTTAGAAGAAGTCTGTATGAGTATATAAGACGATTTAACGCTTTGTGTATTCAGTTAAAATCCCGAGATTTTGCTCATGTTTGTTCTTACAGCCTCTGTATTGAATAAACATGATTCTTATCAGACTCTGATGACTTTTTGAAGACAGAGTGTTTTAAAGAGTTTCAGTGTTGTGTCACTTCTTGGATGCTATAACTGAGCATCTTACAGCCCAGAAATCTCACCAAAAACCCAACAGCCTAAAACATGAATGAGTTACAGCTGCAGCAGGATTTTATCCGTTACTATCTCCCCCCACTGTCTGGGACAAATCCAAACTCTGATGTTGTGTAAATCATGCACGGATGTCCGCTGGAGATTTCACCAGAAAATCAAACCCATGTGTTTAAATCTGTGGTTATTAGGATGTCATCTCTCTGACAGGCCTGATGGCAGACACTCTGTACAGTATGCTAACCAGTCACCTTAGCATATTAGGAGGGGACTCGGGGAGCGGAAACAACCCACTATGTGATGGAATGGTTGAGCAGGCATGATGGTAATGGACGAGGAAGATTAAAAATGATTATGGCAGAAGGGCTGAGGGGGATAAGAGGTCCATTCTATAATGTCGATGATTATCCCTCTTTACTGATGCTGATGATTACGACAGCATTGCACTCACAAGAGGAATAAAAACACGCAAGCAGCACACATGTTTACATGTTTGCATTACCTTAATTACAGTATAATGGCTATTGAGAACAATTAGTAAGGTCATAGGAGTACACGGAGAGAAGCTGCTCATCTGCACAGAGCCAGGAGTTTTTAGATTTTTTTGATTTGTCCAGCTGCTTATACACATTTATGCAACTGTGCTGTCCTTTTATTTAATGTACTTAGGTGCATTTCACAAATTTCATTTTGAAAAAATGGCTCAAACAGGAGTTAATAATGCATCTGTTGGGGAGTATTTCCAGCAGTGGATTAATGCACAATGTGTGTCGTGGGTAGAACTCAAAGTAAACGACAGCATGTTTGTTCATGGTAATGAAGGAGAATGTCACGCAGTGCAACAGTCTGGACAATGACGGCGGTCTTTGTGAAAGAAGCTTTGGACACACACATAATGCCCATTTGCAGGATCAATTCATTGTTGGTATTTTTGTGCAGTTGTTGAAGGTAAGAAAAACATAAAAAGGGATATGTGTTGATGTGAAAGTCGCTGTGTATTTAGACAGAAAAAATACCAAGCTGTATTTTGTAATCAGCACAAAATTAGAGACGTGAAAGCAACTGTGCTATGTAATCTAGTTTGCTGGATCAGAGGCAGCAGCTAGAAGCTACACTGATCAGTCACAACAGCTCTGAACCACCAGAAAATGGACACAAGACCTCTGGGGGTTCCTCTGGGCTGGGATCAGGACACTAGAAATGGAAGTGGTCCTTTGGGCCTCCATTGATTGGTATTATTCCTCCACATCCCACCAATGCTTGATTAGATTAGAATCTGGGGAGTTTGGAGACTGGGTGAATACCTTGGCCTGTTTGTTGTGTTCCTCGAGCCGTTTCTGAGCAGTTTTTGCAGTTTATGACTGGGGGTGGTGTGGTGTATTCTTGGTAGGGGTGCACCAAGCCAATGTCAGGGATCAGGATCAATCATTGCATTCTTAGGTGATCAATATCAGCACTAATCTAAGCCAATCTTTTACATCAATCACAAATTGTTTTGGGACATTTGCCATAAATTACACAAGCTCTGGCTGGATGATATTAAGCATCACAGTAGTCTTTGTCATGGTGCCTGTTGCTAGCTAAACTCCTACAATACTCTATGCTTGCTAACACGTAACTACCCGTAGTTAGACGGACCGCCTCCTGGGGTTGCTGCACTGGAAAAAAATTGTTATTTCTATAAAATTCCGGCCGGTGTGGTTGCCAGAACTTTCCCATAAAATCACGGTAAAACATTTTCTTCATTTACGGTAAAGAAATGTCTTGATACTGTTGATTTTATGATTTAAAAATGTGCTTCATTCCATATTTTGCTGTAAAGTTTTAAAAATTTCTGAAAATTTGCAAAACCTTCAGGAAGAAAATTCAAATAGTTCCTTAAAAGTTTCCCTTAAAAGTTTTATTAAAAAAAAAAAAAAAATCCCCCAAATTTGGCAAGAAAATTCTTGTAAATATTTTCAAAGAGTAAAAATCTGCCAAAAAGTCCTAAAAATATCGAAAGTGGTTCCATATATATCAGTAAAACTTCTAATATTTTCTTTAAGAACATTCACAAAAAAAATCTACCAAAATCCAGCGAAATTCGCCAGATTTTGGTTGATTTTTTTGTGAATGTTCTTAAGAAACATTTTTAACATTTGTTTTTTCCACCAAAAAATGTTCAAAGATTTCCCAAAAATGTTGAAAATGTGGACATCAGAAGTTTCACTGTGAAATTTTTTTATTTTTTTCCCACATTTTCAAACTTTAAACCGGATCAATTTTGACCCACAGGACGACACGAAGGTTAAAAGACTAGGATCGGGACATGGCTAGTGCTGGTTCTGCAACATCGTCTGAGTGGGTGGTACGTGTCACAGCAACTTTCACATGAAGTTTCCCAGGAGAACGCTGCATTGTAACAAGAAGATCAATGCTCTTCACTTCAACTGTCACCATCAACTGCCTCAGTACCAAAACTAGCAGCCATACACCTCCTTGGAACTCTCCCTTCTCTGGATTTCCCCTCTGCAGACGCTTCATTCTATTCATTAACAACTATTTATACTCCTCCAGTTACAACCCTCACCGTACCCCGTGCATTGTTAATGCCGGGTGAAAAAAAGCCAAACTAACAATGGCACCTGGCTGCTATTTGTGCTTTATTCTCTCACTGTTCCAGCAATCCAGCCTCAGAGACTTTAATAACAACAATAGCTGCAGTGTAGGTTACATTTTGAAGGCAGGGCTTGTCGTTGGGCTACTCTGTGACTACTTCTGTCTCTCTGTCTTGAGCAGGTAATAATAGCTGTTTTCCTCCCGTCTGTCTCACTTTTATGGCCTCTAGGCTGAAAGAACAGATAGCCCAGTGTCTCGGGAGGCATCATGGCCGAGTGCGTCGTCGTTCCCATGAAGCCTCAGCTCTGTGCAGGCTATCACATGACCTCTGAACGGCGGCAGGATAACTCATGTCGGTGCCTCAGGTGGAACCACAATCAGGTCATACAGCCCAGGTTTCTCTACTCTACTTCAGTCTCTACAAACAGCATGTCATCCTCACCGCTGCTCCTCTGTATCTCAGGTTGTGACACATTATTAAAACTAGTGGTCCACAGCTGCCCAGTGCTAAATCCTGGAGTTTACACCACCAATCAAGATTATGGATTGAATGATTGACTGGTTGCAGCCGTTACTAACTTTTCTGCAAAATGTTGGTACCAAAAGGTCAACCAAAGCTATGAGATCAAACCCTGCAGTGGAAGGAAGACAACTTGAGCACTCGGGTGACAGTTTGTCAGAAACCAAACAGCTATTTATTGTGTCTCCTGCAATAACTCCTACCTTCATAAAGGCTTTGCTGCTCAATTTTTTGCTGTACCTGCCAGAGAGAAGTGTGGATTTCACTTTATGATCATATTAGAGGCAGTCTGTGGTGCCGTTGAACTGTGTGAAGTCTTTCTGTTCACTGAATTAAATCACATTGACAAAATAGAAAAACTCAGCTGGTATTTTCTCTCTGAATGATGATCCAGACTACATATACTTATATTTTCTATGAAGTGGGCTTAATGTTCGGTCGCTTTATAGTTCTTTGTGTCCACATTTCAAACAACATTAAGTTATTATATACATTCAGACTCTGAGATCTAATTTATTGCTGGGCTCTCCCTCCACGTTTCAGAAGAACTTGCAGTGCAGGAGAGTGAAGGCGTCTTATTCTGTCTGTTGTTTAAATATCTATTGATTGACCTCAAAAAGTTGCTTTACAGCTCAGCCTACCAGTCAGTAAATTACAATAAAATGATCATACAAATGAATGGAAAAGTCTCTAAGACTGTTACAACACAAACTGAACATTATAGCCGTTATGAAAATTAGATAAAATATATAAATATCAGACACATATCTTTATTCTATACACATTCAATCACTTTCATCTCCAACTAGTTGCAAAACAGTGCAATGCACGTTTTATAAAAACATACTGACCTGCAGCATCAGAGAAGGGCTCTGACTCTATAATTCAGCATTTTTGACTGCAGGTCTGCAGTAGAAATGGGAATGTGTCATTTTTTGTGGAGATTAGACACATCAAAGATGGAAATATTGCCATGGTTTAAAGAAATGAAGACTTCACCTAACAGAATTCACAAACGTCCACTGATTTCTTACAGCACTGTCTGGCTGGTCGCGTTCCTTTTCTAACAGTCATGATGAGTCAAAATGTGTTAGCATTTGTGTTTCACCATGTGTGTATAACATGATGGCATGAATAGAAGTCATCAGCATGTGATGTGTGCTAATAAAAAACAACATTTCTTCGTCTCAGACAGTCACATCAGAGACATATTCAATTAGGACAAACCGTATATATATATATATATATTATCAGCATAATACTATATAAAGCATGAATAATTAATCAAGGAAACAAGACAGGGTACTCACAACAACGGGGGAAAACTAGACTAACAGGGAGCAAACCAGAAGACAAAACAGGTACAGCAGACTTGGAGACAAAGATGAGAACAGTGGAATATGCAGGGGGAAGAGCTAGGTATGGGTGGTATTGTCACCTGAAGGTGAAGCAGGGAATAGAGTCCACGTAAAGAGATCTGAGTGTGGCGGGAAGCAGGGATCTAACAGTGTATGATCTGGTAGAGTGTGACTGAAAGAACCAGGCTTTCATACTGTGAGGTGGAACTGGGAACAGGTGAGGTGAATGAGCTGATTATGGCAGCTGATTCATATTACTGCAATCAGACTGCAGGCAGGTGGAAGACTGAGGAAGCAGAGAGACACAGGAGACAGGAAGACAGAAGACAGACTGGAAGAAGAAGCAGTATAGGGGCAGGAGCAGGGATCAGAACAAGTGTAGCAGTCCAAAAGACAGCAATTTTGGAATTTCTGATTTCAAGTTGGTTGTTTTTCATTTCATAAATGTTTGAGTTCATAAGGTTAATTAAAACTAATTAAAAACGCAATAAATAGGATGGTAAGAAAGGTAAATGTACACTTTTAAAAACTGATGTTTGACTTAAGATCTAACACTGTTTTGCAATGTTCATATGATGTAATATGAAACAAGTCACATGACCGTGGTTTAGTTCAGGGCCACACATGTGGGATTGTGGGAGGAAAACGCCAACATTTCCAGAGAGGAGAGGAAAAGACACCTAACTAATAAAAAAACCTAACTATTCTGCCTGGTCTGAGAGGCGCACACAGTAACCGTGACTTCTAAGTTTTATTTAGTTTCATATTTGTTGCCATTATTTGTTGAAGTGCGTTGTTTGGACGGTTTAATACAGTGTTGTCGCAAGCTAGTGTGCAGGATCCGTCTAATTACAGAAAACTAGCTTGAAAGACTTTCTGGAATCCATCTAATTAGAGACATTTTTGTGAGACTTTGTATATTTCTGAAATGTTTGTATGTCGTTAATTTTCATAGTTTTCACGGTGTCGGCTGACCGAAGAGCAAATAAATGTTAAAAGACATCTGGATGATGTGTGGCCTTCTATTGATCAGACCAGAGTAGTTACACACAGTAGTTTGTATTTGTGGGTTTTTCAGGTTTTGTGGTCTCCTTCAGTATCATCAAAGTCTATTTAACCCTCCTGTTGTCCTCATTTATGGGCACCAAAAAATATTGTTTCCTCGTCTGAAAAAAATCCAAAAATTCAGCAAAAAAAAATTCCACAAATTTCTGAAAACTTGCAAAACCTTCAGGAAGAAAATTCCAACAAATCCTTAAAAGTTTCCCTTAAATGTTTTATTTAAAAAAAAAAAAAATCCCCCAAATTTGGCAAGAAAATTCTTGTAAATATTTTCAAAAAATGAGTAAAAATCTTCCAAAAAATTTGTAAAAATATCTAAAGTGATTCCATATATATCAGTAAGACTTCTAATATTTTCTTGAAGAACATTCACATAAAAACCAACCAAAATCCAGTGAAATTCACTGGATTTTGGTTGATTTTTTTGTGAATTTTCTTAAAGAAACATTTTTTAACATTTCTTTTTTTTTCCACAAAAAATGTTCAAAGATTTCCCAAAAATGTTGAAAATGTGGACATCACAAGTTTCACCGTGAAAATATATTTTTTTCCACATTTTCAAACTTTAAAATGGGTCAATTTTGACCTGCAGGACAAAGATTTTTTGTGAATGTTCTTAAAAAAATAATAGAAGTTTTACTGATATATATGTAATCATTTTAGATATTTTTAGGATTTTTTGCAAGATTTTTACTCATTTTTTGAAAATATTTACAAGAATTTTCTTGCCACATTTGGGGGATTTTTTAAAAATAAAACTTTTAAGGGAAACTTTTGAGGAATTATTAGAATTTTCTTCCTGAAGGTTTTGCAAATTTTCAGAAATTTGGGGAATTTCTTTGCTGAATTGTTGGATTTTTTTCAGACAAGGAAACTATATTTTTGGTGCCAGTAAATGAGGACAACAGGAGGGTTAAATATGTGAGAATCAAGGAAAATCTATACTTTGGAAACAGCAGCTGAGAAAACAGCTCAAGTCAGCACAAAACCTCAAACTCCTCAGGAAAAAAATTCAATTTGCATGATCTGTGTTGATGGAAATAATGTAAAATGCTCAAAAGTTACAGAAGAGCTACTAAATGGAGTTGCTTTCTTAATCCATTCATTTTTTTATTGTTTATTAGTCAATTATGGAACTCACTAAATCAAAATATCACGTGCGTCTTCATCAGCTTCAGCTCCACTCATTCTGTTTGTCCTTTAATGCTCGTTCAGAGGCCAAAAATCACAGTCTAAGCCATTTCACAAGCACCGCTGAGCCTCACTGCTTTCTGGCATTACAAAACTACTTTAGCCACCAATCAGTGCTCACTTCTCAGAGGAACACACGTCTCCTAAATGCCTCCCTTCCTTTGTGACCTTCCTATTCACACACAATCCTGACAGAATTATCATTTCCAGATGAAAACTATGATATTCTGCTCTGAAAACATGCCGCACTGTTTCTCTGACTTGTTCTTAGCAGCACATTCTTCAATCATGTAATACCACAATCCCTTAAAGCTCTAAAATACTCACACAACCAGCTTAGAAACACACACAGAAGCAATACAACCAGCAGCTAGAGGATGTTTACGGTCTCCCTTTAGCCTGCAGTTGTTTTCTCTATCTTTTGGCCTGGTGTCAGTGATAACTAATCCTCTGAGAGGCTGGTGGCATATAGCAACAACAGCTGGTGTTTAGACTGGTCAGCTGAATAGAGATTGGGCTGTTGAATGGTCAGGAAGGGCAGCTATTGCACTGAAACACACAATCCAAGCCTGATTGAATATTTCACGTTCTTATTTTTTTTTCTCCTGCAGTGGCATTTAAGATATCAATGTATTTTGGACGGCTCGAGTGCACCCTAATGAGAGATCTTAGTGCACCCAACGGTTTTAGCAGTGGTTTCCATTGAGGTGTCCCATCAACACATCAAAGCTGCCGTCGTAAGCTCGTCTACTGATGTGTCTGCAGACAGGCACATTTTTTCCTGCATACACAGTGTAATCCTGGATTGAGGCAGGAGGCCGTGGATGTCGGGGGGGTTGTCGCATGTGTTTTTGAGCCTGTGTTGGTGACTGAGGGCACTAATGCTACCCTCCTCCAAGGAGGTCAGAGACAGAGTGAGGTCCGCAGTCTTCCTAATCCTATTATCCATAGCAGTGGCAGCTGGAGACACACATATTGCGAGTGTGATGCAACACATCGCTGGCTATGATAACACTACCTCGGCCGGATGTGTTTGTGAGTCAGTGGTCAGGGGCTGGACCCGAATATCCGGAATATCTGGAATATCCGGTCGTTACGGTGGTATCCCAATATTTATTTTGAGATCCGAATATTCAGATTCCAAGTTGGTTTCAGTTTGGTTAAGTGTTATGTTGTCAGGACCGTGAGTGTGAAGTGGAGTGTGTTTGATGACTTCCTGCTGCTATGTAGTGTCAAAATAAAAGCACTGGCCAGTTGCAGAGTGCAGAAAAGCCAGATATCATTCTCTAGTGTCATTCAACGCAGATTGCTACAATAATAAATATATAAAAATACTTATTTACTGCAAAATCCCGCGATATAGCGAAAAATCCGTGACACCAAATGCAATTTAAAAATCCACAATACAGTGAGACCGCGATATTACGAGGGACCACTGTGTTCTCAGAGTCCTCAGATGCCATTAAAGAAGTTGCCTCCACTCTCTCGGATGATCGATAGAAAAGTCATTTACCCTTCGACACTGAGAGAAGAAGCAACTCCTCTGACCTCCCCTCTTACAGATAATAACTACAGGAAACCAACAGAAATAAAGAATTCATGAGAGGGTGGCTGCAGAGTGTGCAGCTACCTCAAAGTGTACGTCGTGTTCTCGGCTCGGTGCAGAGCTCACACCCTCAGCAGGGAGGCTTGATTTGCATTCCTTACAGCCGTTCGAGGAAGGAGGCGGGACGGCAGATCAACAGGCTGCAAATCAATGACATTAGGAGTGGCAACGAGATGAGAGATGGCCGAGAAGCACTGGTAGTTGGGCTACATTTTACACTGATGGAGTGAAAACGGATTCATTTCGCTGGTTTCCCTCGGTGAGACGAGCAGACGTGACCTTGAACAGGAAGAGTGTCAGCACGAGTACAGCCCTGATGATGTATTGCAGAGAAATAAAGGAAAAAGAGCACGACCCAGCGAGCACAATCATCACACCGATGCGCCTCGGCTCACTGTGACAGGTCCAGCCCATCATCATGACCAGCGCTGCCCCCTTGATCTCAATCAGCCCCGCCAGTCTGCAGGCCTGCAGGGATGACGACGAGTTCCCGCCTGTCACACAATGACACTGAAGTCTTCACAGTGGGTAGAAACTGTTCAGGCTGTCAGCAAGGAGTGGTGGCCATAAAAGTTCAAACCAGGGGTGTCAGACTCATTTTAGTTCAGGGGTCACATTCAGCCCAGTTTGATCTCAAGTGGGCCACACCCTATACGATCAAAACGACAAAAGTCAGATAAAAAAAAGACAAAAAACCAACAAAAACAAGACAAAACATTGCAAGAATAAGACACAAAACGTTACAAAATTGAGAAAAATGACACGAAATGAAACAAAAAATTAGGCAGACAAGTTACAAAGCAACAAAAAAATGGATAAACGAAAAAACGGGACAAAAAAAACACAAAACGGCACGCAAAACAACGAATAAAGCAAAACGCCTTCTGTCTGCAACAGGACATGAATCAACCCTAAACCTGATCCCAGGCTATTATGTGGTATTGTGTATCTGTCCTTATGTCTGAGTGTGTCAGTCAGAAACACATCAGGTTGTTGCACTGAACTCCTCTGTTGTTCAGCAAACAAAGTTCAAGATTCCAACAGTTTAGACCACAGGTTTGTAGCAAAAACAAGCACAGATGAATGAAATGTAAAGATAAAAAGATGCACTTAAATTACATATGACAATGAGGAATATACTGCAGCATTTACCAGCTATAGAGCTATTAGAGATCGATAGATTCTTCTAAATATTATATACTAAATATTATATATACAATTGAGTAAAATTGAAATGTAAAGTTATTTCTAAAGATATTATAGTAAACCTGTTGACTACTTTATATTAAATAACTCAGAAAGCCTTGGAGTCTGGCCAGTCTTTTCTTCAGGAGGAAATGACATCATGTGGAGCAGGTCAATATCTCAGTTATTGTCAACATTAGTCTACATCTCAGTATAGTAATACTCACTGTTAGTCCACACTTTCAACCAATACTTTTTGTGTGTGATTTGAGCTTATTGCAGGATTAGTGGTTTAGTGGTTTAACTTAGTAATTTCAGCTGATCTGGATAGTTTTACTTTCTTTGCATTTCCACCATGTGAGATTTTATTTCTCAGAAGAGTTTACCTGCTGTTACTCTACAGCTAGCAGTAGAAGTAATACTAAACAGCATTTTACTTTCAGGTTTCCAAATATCCTCATGCACGACCACAAATTAGTTCAACTTAGACTTGGAATATATGTAACATTTACAACCCCAGCAGGCTGATCCTTGCTTTAAAAAGTTGCTGAAGTGGTACTTCAGTGATTTATTGTTGAGGACATGTTTTAAAATAATAATTGGAAAAGAAGCAGCATGGGGATTCCTAATCTCTAAAATGGGTCAGGCCATCGTGCCTCAGCCTGAAATGCAAGTTATCTATTATACATTTGCACAAATGGCATTATCAGGGTTATTTACCCTTTGCAAGCTTCCCAATGCACTCTAGAATGAAAAGCAACTTGATAGATATCGTATTAATGTTGTTATAGTGAATTCTTTTGGCCACAATAAAAATGAGAGAAAATACTATTTTATATGGTCTGTAGTTTAATTCCAATTAATTATCTGATGGTAGACATTAATGGCTGATTCTGAGCCGTCTTCTGCTGCTCTAACAGACCAGTTGGTACAGTCCAGGTCTCGATGGTTTACTTTAACCCAGCGGTGTCAAACATGTGGCCCACGGGCCAAAACCGGCCCTCCAGAGGGTCCAATCCGGTCCAGGACTTTGTAGAGTATAAAAGTTACACAGAAGACATAAACAGCAAATTGTAAATTAGTAAAACTGTAAATTTCAAATAATTTCTAGACCATGATAAGTTGTTTTGATCATAAAGTAAAATACTAGATCGTTCATTGTTCTGTTGTGATTTTGTGTCTCATTTTTGTAATATTTTGTCTTGTTTTTGGTCTTTTTTTTTGTCTGATTTTTGTGTCTTTTTTTGGCGTTGTGTTTCTCGTTTTTGTCGTTTTGTGTTTCCTTTTCGTCTCTCTTGTGTTTTTTGTTTTATTTTTGTAATTTTTTGATTCGCTTTAATAGTTGTTTTGTGAATCGTTTTTGTCATTTTGTGTTTTTTTTGTCTCTCTTGTGTCATTTGTCCATTTTTTTGTCGCTTTGTAACTCTTTTGTCTGTTAGTTTGTCTCTTTTTCATTTTGTTTCGTGTCATTTGTCTCATTTTATGTCTCATTTTTGTAGTATTTTGTCTTGTTTTTGTTGTTCTTTTGTCTTTTTTTTGTCATTTGTCATTTAGATCATACAGTAAAATACTACATCGTTCAGTTCCAGATAACTGTGACTAAATGTTGTGTTCCTTTGTAGACACTGTGATCTGGAAGTTGTAATGTATAAATGATAAACTGAGGCTTAATATTGTTGAAAGTGAACTTATTTTTCTTAAGAAATTTCAGGTTGTTCATAATGTTTTGTAAAAAGAGAATTCCTTAAATGTGAACATTTTCAAAATGTGCCTTTTTGCACTAAAACAAGGGAAAAATTTGAAGAGATTTATAGGTTATTTTGGTGTGATTTAATTGGTTCGGCCCACTTGAGTTCAAATTGGACTGATCTAAAATGAGATTGATGCCCCTGGTAGCGTTTCTTTTGACCCTCATGCCCACATCAGCAGCGCAGCTTTCCAAGAAACACTGGAAGGACCTGCCCTGTTCAGAGAAACGACCAAATACCAGGAAAGAATCAAGTTTAAGTCAAAACAAATGATTCAGCAGCGTCAGAGTGCAACAGAATGGTCTAACTGAGCTGATTTCTGGGGAAAACCTTCTGCTATTTTTGAAACTTCTTTGCTTCTTGCTGGTCACAGGAATGATGTGGAAGTGAACCCACACAGGTTCAAACAGGAACCATGAGTGGTTGTGATTACATGCTGTCACTCATCAGTCACACGTCTTTCTCGTAACTATTTCATCTGTGTCAACCCGTACCGAGTTACAGTATTTCACATTTAAAAAACAAACTGCGCTTGCTCTCTGTGGCAGTTTAACCTCATGACAGGAGGAGCTGCTAACCACAAAGTACCGTACGGACTGATGGCAGGAGCTGAGCCCAACCTGCACTCGCTCTGCCTTTAATTTTTAACATTTCCCTCCACCAGGTCCTGTGCTGAACTGACACCTGGGTGACTGTAAGCCAAGCCGCTAAATTAGACACCACGACACCCTTCATGACTCAGCCCTGACTCAAAACCTGTGTCACAAAGGGGAATTCATGCCATGCACTTTGGAAAACCTGATGTAGGTCAAGAGTGGAGCAGAAACAGTAGCAGTCAGGGTTATTTTATCTGGAAAAGAGTTGTTGTAAAGTCTCAGTAAAAATGTAGAAGCTCAGGTTTCTGTCCTGAAAATATCATTTTGATGATTTGAGTCAATATATAATTGCAGGACGTTTCAATATCGCAGCGTATAACTGAACACCACATGGCAACATTCTTTTAAATATTAGGAAATGGGACGACTTTGTAAAATGTAAAAATTACACAGAAGACATTGACTGCAATTAGTAAATTTGTAAAACTATAAATTTAAAATATTTTCTAGACCATGACAAGTTGTTTTGATCTTAAAGTAAAATACTAGATTGTTCATTGTTCTTTTGTCACTTTGTGTCTTGTTTTTGTAATATTTTGTCTTGTTTTTGTTTGTTGTCAAATTTTTGTCATTTGTCCGTTTTTTGTCACTTTTTTGTTTTGTTTCGTGTCATTTGTCTCATTTTTTGTCGTTTTGTGTCTTGTTTGTAATTTTGTCTCATTTTTTTGTCATATTTTGTCTTGTTTTTTGTTTGACTTTTGTCATTTTGTTTCTTGTCTTTGTTGTTTTGTGTTTCCTTTTTCTCTGACTTGTGTTTTTTGTCTTGTTTTTGATATTTTGTGTTTTTCTTTATTAATTTTTTTGTCTTACTTGTGTTGTCTATTTTTTTTGTCTTTTGTTTCTTGGTTTTGCCATTTTTTTGTCTACTTTTTGCCATTTGTCCATTCTTTGTTGTTTTCTAATTTTTTTGTCAAATTTTTGTCTCTTTGTTGGTTGTTTCGTGTTGTTAGTCTCATTTTTTGTCGCTTTGCGTCTCATTTTTGTAGTATTTAGTCTTGTTTTTCATCTTTTTTTGTCTGGTTTTTGTCATTTTGATCATAAAATAAAATACTACATCATTCACTTCCAGATAACTGTGACTGAATGTTGTGTTCCTTTGTAGAAACAATGTGATCTGGAAGTTGTAATGTGTAAATGATAAACTGAGGCATAATGTTGAAACTGAACTTATTTTTCTTAAGAAATTTCATGTTGTTCATAATGTTTTGTAAAAAGATAATTCCTTAAACGTGAACATTCTCAGAATGTACTTATTTGTACTAAAATATTTGGAGTTGTGGTTTTTTATAGGCTATTATTCTGTGATTTTACTGGTCAATTGAGATCAGATTGGATGAGTTAGAATATGGGTCAAAAGTGACCCACAATCAATGGAAAACGTGTATCTCTTGACGCACGTTGTGCATAAAAGGGTTAAACTGATATGAGTTTGAGGTGTAATGGGAATTATCTATCATTTTGGACTCACTGCAGGATCTAAATGACAGGATATCAGCCTCTGCAACCTATTTTCAATCTATCTTCTTCCAAATTTTCCCAGACGCACACACTAAATGAATGGAGGAGCCCTTTAAGGAACACAACCTCATCAGACATCCAAGGAGGGCAAGTTGTAAGAGTGTTTCCATCACAGACACCCTCTCACCACTAGACAGCAGCTAAAAAAAGCCACCTTAGATCTTTGCATCCACATCCACCTGAACACAGCAGCTTTGACAGTAATAAAAAAGTTGGGAACTCACTTGTAGCTCGTTGTTGTTGGCCATCATGCGTAGCGCGGGCAGCCAATCATACGACTTCTGTCAGTGTTGGTCTCTCTCACAGCCGTCGGATCATTGTAGAAATGTCAGCTCCGGTGTGTAAATACTAACAGTCCAATGCTGGGTGTCCTGTGAAATGCAACAGATAGAGTCAACAGCCCGAGGAAAGGCGCAGTGGGGTGCGGGGAGCAGCGCTACCATGGAGCCGTCTGGAGCAGCAGGTGATCAGAGGACGGAGCGGACCGTCACCTACCGGCTGCAGGATGTCAACTCTGGGACTGTGGTCTGCATCCCGCGGTGCAGGCTGTCCGGTAGCACGGAGGGAGCTGCCGGCCGCTCATCGCCAGGCAGGACGGCGGGGAGAGAGATTCACCGCAGCAGAGGGAGCTGAGTGCGCGGCTCTGAGGCCATCCTCCCCGCGGCGCTGCGCTCCTGCTCGGCTCTGCGGAGGAGCGGAGAGCCGGGGAGTGATGCTGCTGGGAGGAGGAGGAGGAGACAAGTCACACACAGAGGGAAAATACACACTTCCAGCTTCGGCCCTTCACAATAAAACATGGATCGAGCATATTCAGATTGTACTTGGACCGATCAGCCACAGCATGAGGAGCACTGACAGGTGGAGTGAATGTTATTGATCATGGTTCTATGTGGTGTTCTGATGGGAAAACTCTGGATTTTGGCATCAGTGTTGATGGGACTTAGACACTCAAATAAACATTGTCCCAGAAGACTGGCTCTCAAACTTTTTCTGTCAGACCCCCCTTCGAAGGACAAAAGTATCCGTGCCCCCAGTAACTTTGTATATATACAAAGTTTATAGATAGATAGATAGATAGATAGATAGATAGATAGATAGATAGATAGATAGATAGATAGATAGATAGATAGATAGATAGATAGATAGATAGATAGATAGATAGATAGATAGATAGATAGATAGGCGGCCACATTCAGTCCAATTTGAACTCGTGACCAGTAAAATCACAGCATAATAACCTATAAATAACCACAACTTCAACTTTTCCCCTTTGTTTTAGTTCAAAATGTAAATTCTGAAAATGATCACATTTAATGAACTATGTTTATACAAAACATTATGATCATCCTGAAATTTCTGAAGAAAAATAAGTTCAATTTCAACAACATTGTGCCTCAGTTGATCACTTAAACATTACAATTTACAGATCACAGTTTATCTACAAAGGCATAAAACATTTAGTCGCAGGTATCTGGAACTGAATAACCTAGTATTTTTCTTCATGATCAAAACAACTTATCATGGTTCATCTGTAATTTTTACACCCATGAGAGAGTGTGTGTGCATATATATATATATATATATATATATATATATATATATATATATATATATATATATATATCAGACCACATTTGTTCCTGGAAAACATTAGATTTATGGACTTTCAAAGTCTGAATTGGATATCTGGGGGAAAAAATGTGTCATTAATTACTATAGTTTTTGCTAAATTCAGGTTTTATCTTTTTGTCTGAGAGTGAAGCATTCTTTTTTTTTTTTTTTTTTAAATAATTTTTATTAATATTTTGGCCTGTTTTCTGCTTTATTATATAGGGCAGAGGAGGGAGACAGGAAAGTGGGGAGAAGAATGGGGGGAGGACCTGCAGCAAAAGGACACTACCAGGATGCCCATAAAGAGGCATTCTTATTTGACTGGTGCTCAATTTAAGCGTCTGCATTGTTATGTAGCCTCACATTATTGAAATGCGGGTAGCTACTAAACAAGTTCTTCTGGGTTTCAAATAAAATCAGCAAATTAATGCAAAAACTACCAGTATTTTTGTATTCAGTTTATCCGGATTTGTATGTATTTATTTTGAGAACATGGTCACTGATGACGCCTGTGTTAGTCCAATAAACTATACTGCGCTTTTATTTTGAAACCACCATGTCCTTCCTGTGAGCTTATTGCGGGTTTCTTCAGGCATCTTGACGCAGCTGGAAACAGGCGCAGATCGCTGCGGCAGCTGAGCGCCCTCCTGCTCCAAGCTGAGACCTGTTGGTCACCCTGACTCATGTCAGTGTATTTATTCCTGCTGGGAGAAGTGGCAGCTTCACTGAGGTGGAGTCTATCATTTATTCATTATTATGTGTGTAGATTCCAGTCATGTGCAGCTCATTCATGCAGATTATGCTTTAGAAGGAGTTCAGGCTTCGAATCCCACATTGTACCAGTAAGATCAACTCTAATACTCCTCTTTTTTAAATATTAATTAGCAGATGGTCAATAGCACCACCCACTTTGAGGCCCTTGTGGTTAAATAAACTGTAATCATCCGTATAAAATTAATGTATTCAGTTGTCATAAACTGAGCTACTGTGTCTTCATCACAGACCTTCTATTTCACTTCTTTCAGAACATTTCTGTATCAAACTCGTGCATTTGTTCTCCTCTGCAGCGTCAGATGGCTCGTCTGCTGTCAGCAAACCCAGCCGGCCTGCAGCTCATGACTACAGTGGACGGATGAATGAGAGCCTTATTGCCCCCAGAGCAATTTGCCATGCATAAGATGGCTGCAGCAACAATATGACCACTGTAGCACCCAGTCCTCTCTGAGATGTGAGGAAGAAAAGCTCCAAAGCACAACCAGGGAGGGGAAATTTACCAACAACCTCATTCATTCATTCATTCATTACACTGTGAATGAAAAACTATTTAGTTTTGGAGAAGATGACAAATTTAATCATGGATGGTGCTGATAATTTAGAATCCACTGACATATGTAAGTGTTTAACGCATCCTGTCTATTTAGCTATCCCTCTCTGTAAACCTAATTTCTCTTCTGGTTTTTACTGACCTCTGACCCTTTAATGTTCATATTTCTAGATCTTGTCAAATCTGTTGTATTGTCTTTATAACATACTAGTAAATATTTTTTTTTCCCACATTTCCAAAATTTAAAACGGGTCAATTTTGACCTGCAGGACGACACAAGGATTAAACGGACACATTCTATGTTGCCGTGATTTCTGATCATCAGTAACTAATCAACAAATGCTACATTACAATGCCATATGGGAGAATGGACAGCCTTGGAGGAGTACTGTGCTCTCTGAGTCATTTCTTTGTTTATCGAGTTAACATTTCAAGTCTGACACAATCACTAAACACAAACATGAACAACATGATTTCAAGCAATCTTATTTATTACTGGAAGCGGTGATTGTTCACATTTCATACTATAAATGACTGAACCATTGGCACAACACCACAGAAAGGTTCCGCAATACAAAAGAAGAATATGGCAAACACTCACAGAACAAATATTAAAATATGAGGAATGTAAACACTTATATTCAATACTAACTGTATGATATGAAATCTGATAGCAAAGGTACACAAAAATATCAATGTAGAGGAACTCGAGGCACTGTAGACTAAGTTAAAACGATGTAGGTGCACATATAGGTCCACTCTCATAAACGCATGCATTATTATTATTAATATTATTAGTTGTGCTTTTTAGTATATAAGGTGATAAATTACACAGTAGAAACTCTGGATATGATAATATAGCAGCATACAACAGTAGTGGCCACGTTGTTTTTTTACACAAATAGAATCTGACACAGCATGCTTAGCTCAGCTGCAGTATAAACGGCTTAGAAAACTATATTCTGCTTTCAAATATTTATTTATTTATTAGTCAAATAGGAATTTAGGATCGCTGTAATTCTTCATATAAAATTGTGCATTTTAGCAACAGCAGCAGAAGCACATAAAGGCTACTGGATAATAGACAGAAAACACAGAGCTAATGGGTTCATGTAAGAGCTTTTATGTGGAAAGTGGGTTAGTGTGACGCTCGTGCGGCCAACAGGTGGCGCCGTCGCCTCTTTATTCCTGCCATCTCCCACTGACATCACCTACCTTGTACAGACACAAAGAGAAACAGGTGCTTTCGAGAAAAAACATTAAAAAAAACACAGTTATTGATATTTAAGGTTTCAATCGCCTGGTTTTAAGCTGAATAATATAGCACAAATCACAGAATCTGACACAACAGAGGATCATGTGGAGGAACTCTGAGCAGTCTGGCTGATATAAATAACACAAAAATAGGGATTGGGGAGAGCTGAAGTGTTGGTACCCGTCACTTCAACCCACCGGGCTGGTACATCACCTCATCCTCCTTCCTCTCCCGCACCATGACATCATCTGTAACCTCGGCGACTCCCTGAATACCGGCCGACCCAGGAAATGAGGTTGCAGCTTTGGAATGCGAGAGGGAAGACAACAACTGCACCCCCCTGGTAGCCTCCTGTCACCCCCTCACAGCTGAACAAGGAGGGCCTTCTTCCCTCTTCCTCCCCCATCCTTCCCCTTCCTCCCGCTTCCTCCCATAACTGACAGCTCCATTAAGTCCATGAAAGCCTCGGTTGGTCCGGTGAAGTCACACCAACACAGCAAACGCACCACAGAGGGTGGAGAGGACACAATAGAGTAGGGTTTTCACACATTTCCACAAATTTTTGGGTATCCACAAATATAATTATTATAAAAACAGTACTGACTGACTGCCACTTACCTGTATAAACACAGTAAATAAAGGAGGAAAATCAGTGCAATTCGTCATAGCTTAACCCCTCCTATGGGATGGAGGGAGACCAGAGTTTGGTCTGTGGTTGTAAAAAAGTGACTATAAAGACGGATTTGAGTTCTAACAGCGCGTTTCAGTGAGCGTATTATAAGGAAACATGCTTTAATGCGAGAGGCTTTAGTGTGAGATATGCATGTCTGGGTTACAGTAATCGATGACACGGGGAGCAAACACTGGATTTGTTCTGAAAGAATGAGGATTGTTACTCTCAAATCCAGTTTGCACGGTCATATGATGATGACAAAATGGAACATTGTGTGAAGATGTTACCAGAAATTCATGTGTGGCTCAAAAAAAGAGTTTTATGATTGATATATAGACACAAATCTGTCAAAAGCTTTCAGTCTTAGGGTGCATATTCATGATGAGAGGAAGACTTTGACATTTTCTGGAATTATTGGCAGAGTAAGATAAGAAGATCCATCTATTTATTACCTACAGCCACTTCTGTGGGTTGTGGAAGGCTGGAGCTTTTACAGAAGTCAGACAGATCACTCTTTACGGCCTGCCATGCACATCTTTGGACTGTGGAAGGAGGCCATAGCAGGTACAGGGAGGAAATCCAACGTCTACATGGAGAATAATAAACAGGACAGGAGTAAAGGCCAGCAGCTGCTTAGCTTAGCATACAGTTGCAAGTGAAATTATTCAACGCCCCTGACATTTTTGACATTCTGGCAAAATGAGCAACGTTACAACTGCAGGAGATCACTAAATTAACCCTCCTGTTGTCCTCATTTACAGGCACCAAAAAATATTGTTTCCTTGTCTGAAAAAAATACAAAAATTCAGCAAAAAAATTCCCCAAATTTCTGAAAATTTACAAAACCTTCAGGATAAAAAATTCCAATAATTTCTTAAAAGTTTCCCTTAAAATTTTTTTTTTTTAAATCCCCCAAATGTGGCAAGAAAATTCTTATTTTGAAAAAATGAGTAAAAATCTTCCAAAAAATCCTAAAAATATCTAAAGTGATTACATATATATCAGTAAAACTTCTATTATTTTCTTGAAGAACATTCAGAAAAAAATCTACCAAAATCCAGCCAATTTCGCTGGATTTTGGTTGATTTTTTTTGTGAATGTTCTTAAGAAACATTTTTTTTCCACCAAAAAATGTTCAAAGATTTCCCAAAAATGTTGAAATTGTGGACATCTATATGATTAGTAATCGCCTGCAGTTGTAAAGTTGCTAATTTTGCCAGAATGTCAAAAACGTCAGGGGGGTTGAATAATTTTGTATGCAACTGTAGCATAAAGACTGGAAACAACTGGTGTGGATCTGCATGAAGGTAATAAACCACCGCTTTTAAAGATCATTAACACCGATCTATACAAAAATTGTTAATTTGGTAATAACCCCCATATAATATGGAGATAACTGTTACATTTTTGTGTAAATTAACTACATGCATTGAGCTACTGTAGCTCTGGATCTTCAGATTCAGAAGTTTAACTCTATGCCAGAAAGTAACCACATACACTACCAGTCAAAAGCTTGGACACACCTTCTCATTCAATGGTTTTTATTTACTTTAATTATTTACTACATTGTAGATTAAAGCTATGAGAGAACACATATGGAATTATGTTGTGATAAACAAATCAGAATGTTTGCCATTTTAGATTCTTTAAAGTGGCCCCCTTTTGTTTGATGACAGCTTTGCTAACTCTTGGTATTCTCTCCATCAGCTTCATGAGGTAGTCTTCTCCTGGAATGGTTTTTAATTAACAGGTGTGCCTTGTCAAGAGTCCATTTCTGGAATTACTTTCCTTCTAAATGTGTTTGAGACCATCATATTCTGGTTTGTTTAACATTTTTTTGTTTACAGCATAATTCCACTGGCCCACTGCCACCACCCTAATAAACAGCTGAGCCATTCCTCCACACCTGTACAAAAGACAGTAAACCAATGGATATGTTCAGTATTTTTTGCACTATGAACAGCATTCTTTGCTTTTTGCACTGTATAATTATATAGCAATTATCATTTTGCACTACCGTGTTTATATATACTTTCTAGCTTGTAAATATCTGAATATATTGTGCCATTTTTTTAATTACAATTTTTTCCCTGTTCTTCTTTCTATAGTTTCTATTTTTTATTATTATTATTCTCTTTCCATATTCAAACAACCAAAACCCCATTCCTTGTATGTTGTGTGGCCATTAAAGCTGATTCTGATATGTGTTCTTTCATAGTTTTGATGTCTTCCGTATTAATCTACAAAGTAGAAAATAATTTTAATGAATAAAACCATTGAATGAGAATGTGTATCCAAACTTTTGACTGGCAGTGTAAATTTCAGAAAATGCCAAACTCTTCCCTTATGTTGCTAATCATGTGCTAAACCACCCGTTGATTAGCTGTCTTCAGTGCTGGGTCTCCACCTCCACCACAGTCCAGTCTCCGGGCGGAGAGCTGCCCCGGCTGTCCGGAGAGTAGCTGCTGACTGAGGTGACCGTGGCGGCCGGAGGGCTGAACTGAGGAAGCATGTTGGGCCACATGCTGCTCTCCAGGGGGCTCAGGGTTCCTCCTGACCCCACAGGGAGGAGCAGGAGAGGAGGGCAGCCGCCGTCACCAGACAGCATCAGGGTCTGGTTGATGAGCTGCTGCACCATGTCCACCTTCTTGTTCCATTCCAGTTCCTGCGGAGGCACCGGGCGCAGCTGCCTCTGAGAATCATGGGAGGGCGACGTCCTCTTCCCCACCAGCTGCGTGTTCCTCCTCTGCTCTCCTCTGGCCTCGTCCTCCTCGTCGCTGGTCTCCATGGCTTCGTAGATGGTGCAGAGCCCCGAGGACGGAGAGATCATCACTCCGGTGGGGCTCCTCCTCAACTGCTGCTGCTGTTGGATCTGTTTCTGCTGCATGCGGTACTGCTGCTCCAGCTCCAGCTGCCACTGCAGGACCTGCCTGCGGTGGCGGTGCTCCTGCTGCTGCTGCTGGAGCTGCAGCTGGAGAAGTTCCCGCCGCTGCTTCTCCAGCTGCTTCTGCTGCTCCAGCCGCAGCCGCTCTTCCTCCAGCCACTGCCTCTTCTGCCTCTCCTGCTCCTGGCGCTGCTGCATCTCTCTCAGCTTTTCCTGGTGCTGCTCCAGCCTCCTCAGCTGTTCTCCACCAGCGCGACCGGCACCGTTGGGCTCAATCAAAGGCGGAGGGGGCGCGATCTTGGCAAAATGCGCGGCGAGACTGGGATCAATGGGCCTCCTGTTGCCGGGGACCAGTGCCAAGTAGTGGCCATTCGCTATGGGAAGTGCGGTCGTGTGGTTCTGGTTCTGGTTGTCTTGCTGTGAGAGCGTTTGCCACATGTGAGCTCGGTCCACGACGTGCCTCTTCTCGTCTCCTGTGAGACAGTTAAGATCACTTGGTGCATCCAGTAGAGATGCATGCATCAAACAGAACAGGGGCCAGGAAGGAGGAGAAATCTGACAAGAACGCAAAGGTGAAACGCAAAAAAGGGGTTTCCAAAATAAAGTGACAACAATGACGGAGGAGTACGATACACAGTATAAACCAGCACCGAGAAACACAGCATAAGGCAGTCAGTGTAAGATGTTTTCTCTCTGAAGCTGCATTTTCTTTTGATTGCTTCAGTAATGTAAACTCATGTCTGTAGCTTCATTGCCATATTCCATTCATGGTTATCATGCAAGACAGCAGTCATACAATACACAGTACAGTACAGTCACCAGGTATTTGGAGAGACATATGGACACATGGAGGTTAAAACTGACAAAAACATCATAGATAACTGACAACACTAAAATAATGCATGGTTTATGATGTGAAAATTAGAACTACATGTGTTTGACTAACTTGTACTGTTCTGTGTATATTTACCAAGCCCTGAAAAGTACACTAAATGTCTGAATTGAGTCCTGCACAGTCTCATGAATCAACTATGACCAAGTACAGAGAAGCTGCATGTCCAGGGGTGTGTGTTTGTGTGTGATTTTAATGCAGAGTGTGTTATATGTCAGGGTTTCAGTGAGCAGGAGCAGGCAGGTCAGAGGAAACTTTGCATTCATGTGGCCTGTTGTTTCCATTTCTGTGTAGTTTGGTGCTGAATGAATGTGAGTGGAACATTCAGGAGGATGCAGCCGGTTTTGCTCTGTTGGAAGGGTTTCAAGCACTTTAAACCTTTAAGACAATAGAAATATGTGTTGTAGTTTTTAATAGGTGCCCTGTGGAGGTTTGATGGACCACCACTGATCAGCGTTTTTAGGTGTTGTTGTTGCTGTTTATTGTGTACTACCCCAATTGTGGTAAATAATGTAGCAATGGGTCAACAAAGGAATGGAATAAGACTGTAAATTAGATAACATAGATGTTAGCAATGTGGAATTTTTAAAAAATGAGGAAATTAAATGTTTTTCAAGCAAGGGAAATACAAACTGTGTGACCAAAAGTTTCAAATCGACTCCCATACGCTGTCTAAGTTGCTAAATCACATGTATTTGCGATGTTTTGGTGCTAGATGTATTTTATTTATACATTACGAATCCTGTGATGTTTTTATTCAGCATATCTAGCACTGAATTTAGCGTATTTATGCAAGTTAGACAGCGTGCAGCAGACTAGTTGAAAGCTTAAGAAATGCTCGTCCATCTTCTACACACCCGTCTTATACAACAGATGTGTGAAGAAATCCTTTGAAACGTGAACATAGTTGATGTTTGTTTGTTCCACAGGGCACCTTAAAGGACCAGTGTGCAGGATTTAGCGGACTCTATTAGCAAAACACAGAATATAGTATGTTTTCTTGGTGTTTAATCATCTGTAACTGTTTTTAACACCTTAGAATAAGACCGTCTTATCTACACAGGGAGTGTATTCATTTTTCCATTGACAAAGCAGCCACCATAGGTTCTGTACATGCTCGGAAAGGAAGGGTGAGGGAGGGGTGTTTAGTTGCTAATTACCCCTAAGTCCTACACACTGATCTTTGTGAGTCGAACAACATCATGAAGCCATAAGCAAGATGGATAACAAACCACTGGGATAAGACTCAGATAACCTCTTTGATTTGACCAAAATTCCATTTTAGATACAACACCATTGTATCATGTTGCATCCCTTCCTGTTTTCCAGTCATTCCCATGGCAAGGAACAGAAGACGCCATGGGAAATACCGGTGCATAATCAAACAAACAAACAAACACACAGCGACTCGAACAGGAGGACAGTAACGTTCGGGCATGCTGGATCCATAGGGAAAATAAGAAACAGGAACAAAATGCCTTGCAATGATGTTTTAATGGAATTTTGAAAGATAACCTAGTGTGAACCATTCATTTATGAACATGTCTAGTGTAGAACTGTTTCAAATTTCAGGTAGTACACAGTCTTTTTGTTAGTTAAACATGCAATATACGGTTGAAATAGTAAACCAAAAGGCCCACTATGAAAAGATTTCAGCGAGTGTAAAGCTCAACTGTGATAGCGATGTAGGATAACGCAGGGTCTCATCACAAATAATAGGCTAGTTGTTAGTCTCTTCTGGAACACAAATGATCAGCTAACTGAGGCTTGAAGCTTAGCCACTTAAAACCAAATGCCTGAAACACATACTGTACGTGACTGCACGTTATATACCTTAACAACCTATGCGAAGAGCGTAGAACCTCTTGAAGCACACATTAAAAAACGTCACCAACTGCAATCTAACACTCCCATACCCGTCCCACTACCTCAACAAATCAGCCGTGTTAATACCTAGCCTTTATTTTGATAGCTAAAAGCCTTGAAACAAGAACACAAACTTTAAAAAGGAGCATGTGACTATCGCTATGGTGCTGTTGAACATGAAGCATGTGTACACGGGGTAGGGAGGACCAGGTTTCAACAGAAATAAACAAAAAAATAACAAATAAGCAAATACAAAACAAAAAAAAATCATTGACATTTGTTCGGTAAAAACAGTAGGATAAATACACAATAAGTCCATTTCGTTCCATCTGTTTTTTTTTTCTTTTTCGGTTAAAAGGCTCAGTCCCATTTGGACCAATCAGTCAATACCCCATCAGGGGCTACAGAATATGCAGTGTTACTTAAAAAGAACATTCTACTAGAAAATGGTAGTAGCTATTGTACATAAAGGAGTTTAAGCCATACACTCATAGCCATGACCATAACAGTATGAAAGAGGGAGGCTTCATTTAAAAATTGCTAGTCATTTTTTTCCATCCTTCCATCCTTTGTTCATTTTTTAAAATCTTTTCCTACAATCTTGCTCTCCTTTTTTTCTTCTAAGCCATCTAACCCAACTGGAGAGAAAACAAACAACAGGTAAAGGGGGAGGGTTGCAGGGAAAAGGTGCATTCCAGGGGTAAGAGGAGGGACTTATACGTTACCTGCCAGAAAACTATCAGTCTTATCACATATGGTAGAGTAGTAGGGCGGCTGGCTGTCGTCGGTGTCTCCGGAATCCTGGGCCCCGAGGTGGTGGCTGGGCTCCAGTGGATCCACATCCTCCAGCTCGTCGGCCGCCATCTTTCCCCCCAGCATGTACTGGTGATCGCCCAGGCTGGGATGGCTGTCTCCTGGGTGGCCCAAAGGCATCAGGTCCACGGGTCTGCCCAGCAGGTCCTCCACCTGCGCAGCAGCAGCAGCTGATGGCAGGGTGAGCTCCTTGATGAGGGAGGGGTCCTTGGCCTCCTCTGGAAGCTGCTCCTCGTTCTCCAGGGAGAAGATCCCTGGGCTTTTCCCGCAGCTCTCGGCCATGGAGTGGGCGTTGGAGTTGGACGTGGTGCAGTCAAAGCCGTAGGATGCCACGGAATTAGCTGACTGAGGTGTGGCCCCACCTCCGTCCTCTTCGCCCTCTCCGGCTGCGTGGTCCCCTGCCTCCTCGTCTTCCTCAAGAGCGGGCAGGTTACAGGTGGGAGGGGGGCTTTCAAACCCAGCGCTCTCATCCATCATCATCGGCGCATCAGGGTCATTGATCTGCATCTCACCCTCTGTGTCGCTGGCCTCGTCTCCCGAGGTGGAGGGGGAAGAAGGGGCGGATGCTGGAGCTGTTGGGGGTCCTGTTCCCAGGACCTCATCAGCGGGGAGAGTCTCAGCCTCCTCCTCTTCTCCATCGCCCTTCTCTAAGTGAATACCCAGATCCTGCTCCATGTCGGGCTGGACTGAAGCCGGTACTGGAGTCTGCTGCTTGTCTGAACGGGACTCGACCCCAGAGCTGCTGTCGTAGTCGCGGAGCTCCTCTGGTGTGCTCGTCTCGCTGCTGCTGTGGGCGGCCAGAGCTGTGCCGCTCAGAGTGCTGGACTGGGACATGGCTACGGCTGGGGGAGCGAGGAGGTTGTGAGTTTCTTCAGGAGCTGAGCCCTTCATGTCTTCATGTACTAACTCATGCTGCTCCGACTGAGGAGCGAAGGAAGGGGCACTGGCGTCCAAACAGGCCTGGGCAGGAGACTGGGTGGGCGTCTCAGATTCAGCAGCACCGTGGTCAGACACAGGGCTGGGGGAGGACACAGACAACAGGGAGGCCGGCTGAGCCCAGGTGTCTGAGAAAGGGTTGGTCTGGCCCCAGGAAGAGGCAGGGGGGACGCAAGGCGGAGGACCAGAGCGATTGAGGTTGTCTAAGCGCTCCTCCTCATTAAAGTCATCTTCATCTGCATTCCCACAGCTCTCAGTGACGCCTTCACTGTGCATCTCCACATCATCGTCCTCTTCTTCATCTCGTTCCTGCTCCTGGAACGCTCTGTGAGGTTCCTCTACTCTCTCTGAACTCAGGTCCATATCATCCACCCTTTCATCCTCGTCATCCTCCTCCTCCTCATTAGCCAGGGTTTCCACATTGGGAGAACCCATTAGATTACCATCACCCTCGGAACCACGCAGGCTGGTGTCCACCAAGGCGTCTGAGCTCTGGGTGCCCTCCAGTATTGCGGTGTGCTGGGTGCTGCTGAGGTCAGAGACTCCCTGCTGCCGACTGCTGGTGCAGCTGCTCACATCCTCAGAGTCCATCCCAGACAGCAGGTCGTCACCGTGCCAACCTGCCGAGCCACCAAAGGTCGAGGACCGGACTTGGAAGTCATCAGACGGCTGAGACGAGCTCAAGTCAGTGATCATGGATGACGGCTGATGGCCCAGTCTCCTCTGTTCCTCATCTTCATCATCCTCCTCATCGTCATCCTCATTGATTTCCTCATCAGCCTTTTCCACTGCCTCCTCTTTTTCATGAGGGGAGATCAGTTCTCTGGGAGTGAAATCATCCAGAGGTGAGGCACCCAAAAATTGAGGTTGCGCCAAAACATTAAAGGTCCCTGGAGCTGTGGAGGTAGGCATGAACAGGTTTTCCTTCTCCTCTTCTTCCTGGTCCTCCTCATCCTGTGACTCCTGCGTCTCAAACTTTTCATCATTTTCCCGTTCCTCTTCCTCTTCTCTTTGGAAGCCCATCATATTGACTGTGCTCTGGGGAGGCATGTCAGACTGAACCAGGTCCTGGTCCCTGTCCCAGAGATCAGGCTGGACATGCATGTCCATCAGGGAGGAGGCATTCTGTGGTTCTCTGACAGGAGAAGCAGGTCCCGGTGGGGAGCAAGGAGGAGACATGACAGTGGTTCCCAGTGAAGGAACCGAGTTGTTGGCAGACACTTCAAATTTGAAAGGGTCCAACTGTACACTGGAGGCTGGTTCATGGACCTGTTCAGCTTGGAGTTGTTCTACTGGGGGTTCTGGAGATGCTTCTTGTACTTTGTTGAAACTTAGTTGTTGTATAGGTTCTGGTGTGGGTTCTCGTATAGGTTCTGGTGTTGGTTCCCGTACGGGTTCTGGTGTTGGCTCCCGTACGGGTTCTGGTGTTGGCTCCCGTACGGGTTCTGGTGTTGGTTCACGTAGTGGTTCTGGTGTTGGTTCACGTACGGGTTCTGGGGTTGGTTCACGTAGGGGTTCTGGTGTTGGTTCACGTAGTGGTTCTGGTGTTGGTTCACGTACGGGTTCTGGGGTTGGTTCACGTACGGGTTCTGGTGTTGGTTCACGTACGGGTTCTGGTGTTGGTTCACGTAGGGGTTCTGCCGTTGGTTCACGGAGGGGTTCTGGTGTGGGCTCTGATATTTGCACAGCAGATGGCTCCAAAGCCACTTCTACTGGAGGCTCTGCCTGCTCTGGCCCGGCAACGACAGCTGCCGCAGTAGCAATAGCTGCAGCCGCGGCTACTGCTGCAGCGATCTCCTTTTCAGGTTCAGCAGCTGCCGTGGGTTTGGGACCGCGTTTCACAGGCGTTGGGGTGCTGCTTCCCACAGTTTTCTTCGGGCTGGAAGTCTTGGTTGCAGGTGCTTTGGAGGGAGCCTTGGAAGGCGTGGGCTTACTCTCCTTGCGGATGGGCGTCTTTGTGTCTGCAGCCTTACTGGCAGTAGGCTTTTTGGTGGCGACGTCTGATTTTGAAGCTGACTTGGGAGTCTCAGGTTTTGACTTTGTTGTAGAGGAAGGACGAGTGAGGGGGGACTCTGCAGGCTTTTTGGATGCTGGGGTGGCTGGTTTGGTGACATCTAGAAAAACACAGCACAAAAAGTAGTTGACAAATGTGATAATGGACAAGATTTCCTCATATTACAACCCCAAAAGCACACAGAGTACACACTAAAGCTTTCTGTGGTGACAGGACACTATAATCCAGCTAAACATTTACAATACAAACTTGAAACGGATTGATTTGAGTCCTTTGCTTGTGTCTTTACACTCAATAATTCTTTTAGATCTCTTTGCTCCTTTAAACACAATCTCTCTCAGTGGTTGGCCTCCTCCTTTTGAAGACAGCTCACACTGTGAGAATTGATAATGTGTTCACTTGACTTTCCATCTCATGTAGAGCACCACAAGGTTCCTTTTAAGGCTTTCTTTGGGATCCATCTAAGGCGATATCTCATCCAGCTGTACCTTCTAATGAAACCTGCTAATTCGTGTTGCTTTAAACATCCTACTCCAAAACCACATTTAGTAGACTTGGGCCTTTGCCTCTGAATTTCCCTCCCAAGAAATCTCAGTGATGTCTTTGAGTCTGGTTTAAAATTTGATGGACTACAACATTATTGTCTGCACTACCTTCCTCCATGTTAGAGTCCATTCTAAGAGACAACAGCTCATGCATTTGTTTCTTCTCATCTCAACTACTGCAATCTAAGAATCAGTCAGTCAGCCTTAGCTTGCCTACAGCTGGTTCAAAAAGCAGCGGAAAAGATTCTTCCTGGCGCTGTCAGGAGCAACCATATCTTCTGTTTACTGACCTCTCTTCACTCCTTACCAGTTAAGCACAGAATTTATTTTAAGACTTAGATGTTTTGAAAGCACAGTGATTGGCACCATATTATTATCCCTTCTACTAGATCTTTCAGATTTACTGATCAATCATTATAATAGTCATTCCTTATCAAAGGGTGATGGATCATTTTTCACTGTTAGCCTTAAACGTTGGAGCAGTCATAGCCACTCTGATCTTTCCACTTTGTTTGAATCCTTTCCCAGTTTTTAAAGTTATCAGAAAGACTGTTTTCATGATTTTATCCAGACAGCTTGTGCTGATAATAATTGATTTAATCTCTTCAATATGTGTTTTTACTTCATCGCTGACATTCCTTTTATTTACCTTTTTTCACAGGGGTTGCGTTTCTGGATGTTTGTGATCCTGGAGGTTTGCCACCAGAGGGGGTAGTGGAGGTGGATTTGGGGGCAGCAGGCTTGGCAGTGGCTGAGGGTGTTTTAGGGGTGGCAGGTTTGGCTGTAGCTGTGGAGCTCTTGGCTGTGCTGGCAGTGGGTGGCCGAGTCGAGCCCGTGGCAGGACGAGATGATGCTCCCGTGCTGGTTGGGGTCCTGAAGAAACACAGCAAAGAATAAAGTTAGGAAATACTTTGCAGTATCACCGCCTATGTCCTTTCTAAGTCATGAATCTCTCCTTACTGGTTTACTCTAGGCTTGGGCTCTTGTACAATCATTCAAAATGTCCATGAGAGACATTTTTAAGTGAGCTTGATAGACAGTTATTCCCCCGGATATAGAATACAATGAAAGAGGATTAATTGAAGTTGACTCAAGCGTTTGAGTTTCTAAGTCACTCGCATCTCGGGGCAAACATCATGTCTCACCCCGACGATGTGCTTATCAACCCTATGCTCTAAGTGCCTCCGAATGATGGTGACAAGGAGCAACACTTTGACATGCCACCATTAGTCACTGCTGCTGCCAGGAGGGAACCCGAAGAAATGGAACAAACACAGGCAAGACTTCTTACAAGGACTGCAAGAACAAAACAATACACTTCTAAAGGGTTTACAAGCAGACAAGACCGTGACCTCAATAGCCTCTAAAAGATGTGGCATCAGCACCAAATCCAATGAGTGAACAGGTTCACACAAGGGAGCCTGACGACGATCCTCTCAAGGACAAGAGGGCAGACCGACACAACTCATTATCATTGATTACTATTGATTGAAGTGCACACTGGGATCAGATACAGAAATTACATTACAACCATTTTAAAGTCCTTCCATTGGTCCCCAATCCATTTTCCATTGATTTTACTAAATGTGTGCTTGTTTTTAAAGCACCTCATTATGTGGTATATGTCTAGTTGTCTGGCACGTTTGCAACATATAAACAGCGCAGCACCTCAGAGGCCCTGGCACGAGTCTTTTAGTTGCTTCCAAGTGCAAGACAAGGTTTTATTTTTACATTTCTCTGTCTAATGAGCACTAGATACTCCGTCAAGGAATGTGGCGGAGTTATGTGACGATCGGCGTACGTCTGTCTGTGAAGCTGTCTGTCCGTGTGCAACATTACTCAAAAATGGACCAATGGATTTGGATGAAATTTTCAGGGAAAGTCAGAAATGACACAAGGACAACCTCATTAGATTTTGGCAGTGATGCAGCGTATACTCTGGATGCAAAGATTTGTTAAGGATTTCCTATTGCGAGACGTAGCCGTTGGCACGGCGTCACCGAAACCATGACAATCAGTGAACGCTGTGTCAGAAAGCTGCATCAATTCACTCGGCTTGCTACATATTTCGGTCATGCAATTCAGCATCTGCATGTAACATACGCATGCACAACACATGCCTGTGCTCATGCAAGGTAATTTTTTATTTATTTAGTTAGTTTGTGGGTCAATCTACATTAAATGGCCAGATTCTATGTTGCCGGGATTTCTGAATAAACAAATTGAGGAATGACCAGTCTTGGCGGAGCACTGGGCTCTCTGAGTGCTTTTCTTGTTTCATTATGTTTTTAGGTCATCTGTAAAGAAGCAATGAACTTTTATTTAAGTTACTATGCAGTACAGTTTAATAGACTGATTAGAGCAAACAACATGCAAATAGCACGTCAGGAGGAATTCTGTCTTTAATACATCATCATCTGAAACGCCCGTAACAGTCCTCGGCCCAGATAACTCTTCCACAACGCCATGACAGACTCCCCTGAGGGACGCTGAAGTGAAGTGGTTTGGAAGGTGAGTCAGTGGACCGCAGAGAGCCGTCCCAACCCCAGTCGGCCATGTCCCTGATCTCCTGTCTGTAGCTTCCGCCCCACAAGGGATTGACTCTTGGGGCAACATGCGTCAGCCGGCCTGCTCCGGCGGTCCTGGCCTAAAAGCTGGCTTCTATGTCAAGTCTGAGCAAAGTAACCTACATCTAGTAGTCCTGACAAGTGTGTGGTGCGCAGTCTCCCGGGCCACGCTACTCTAACTGCCTGCTTCTAAATAAAGAATTGAGTTAGTCCTGGCAGAAAGAGAACAGGCAATGGGAGGGAGGTAGAGGGAGAGTGAAGATGGCTGGGACCATGTTAATCTTTAATACTGAAATGAGAACAAAAATAACTTCTCCAAATCCCCCCAGCTGGAAACGTAGCCAATGTTAAAAGCACACTCATTGTAAAAGGGCAGTGAAGTAGCGCACACTATTCACAACCTGGCAAATGCAACGGAATACGGTTTGGCAACATGAAATAAGATTAAAGTCAGAGAGCAACGGGTGGCAACACAATAGGGGTGCGGTCACTTTAGGAGTTCAAACAAGCTTTAACAGTTTATCCACATTATTCGGAATTGGCTTTGGGGTAGTGAAAGGTGTGTTACTGCTATTAAGACTATCAGATCATACCACTTCCAATTTTACTGATATAAAATCCTTCTGGCTATGCAAAGCCACAGATAGACTAATCTGTGACATTGATTTAGTGCGTTTGGAGCCGACAGTGTTTATCAAAAAATCATAACATCATTTTCCTGAGCTTAAATTTGATCATGATTAATATCTGATGAATTATGCCACCATACTGTCTAAATGTTCTAATACAGGGGTGTCAAACATGTGACAGAGAAGACATTAACTGCAAATTGTACATTTGTGAAACTCTAAATTTAAAACGATTTCTAGACCATGACAAGTTGTTTTCATCGTAAAATAAAATATCCCCTTTTAACAAAACAAATATATCAATAAATCACTGGCTTCAATCAGAGTTCACTTTTTTCTATGTATTATTCTCTACTGCAAAATCCTGTGGCCTGAGAGAGAAAGATGTCAAGATTTTAAGTCTAAAATGAAAATAAGTTCCTGGAAAAAAAAATTACCCCATGGTGTTGCTGGAATTAGAGAGTAAAAGATAAGAATTACAGGGACAGAAGAATGAGGAGAATTAAAAGATAGAGACTGGCATTAGAGATGAAGTATGCTAATGGGATATTCAAAGAGAGCATTCACAATAATCTGCCTGATAAAAAGAATATGGATAATCCAAAAAGGCAGGAGGACTTTGAAGAGCGCTGGAAATTAACCAGGTCACTGGGAAAGAACGAGGCAAGAGGGAGTTGGAGACGAAACGAGTGAGAGATTCATGCCGAGTGCTGCTATGAGAAAAATGTCTGATATGCATATATTGGTTTGATCCTTTTTATCTGGCTTAATATTTGTTCATTTTTGCATTTTCTTTGTTCTTTATTGTAAGCTGTGGCCAATGTTTATTTATAATAATTTAATATGCAAAGGAATATATGAGTATTTTCGTTGTTTTATTGTTTTCTTTCACTTTTTGTACAAATGTTCTATCTGGTGAGAGAATGGCAGTTTTCATTCAAGTGACGTGAACTGAGAGAGAGAAGAAACGATGAGCAGATAATTATCTGATTACTCATAATCTTTTACAGTGCTGTCTTCCTGATGAACAAATAAAGCTGTTTGCACAGTCACAGTACTGTCAGAGAATAAGCCACAGCAGAATGAGATGTTGTGTGTCGTGGGATTAGAGGTGATTTAACACAAACTGGCCGTGGAGACAACGTGTGAATACAGTAACGCTTTACTCTGTAATTAAGTTCACTGTCAGCCAAATGACTGAGAAGACTATTAAGAGTTATTGTAGTCTTTAAATGATGTGTAAACATTTGATTTAAAGGACAGAATCTATCAAAGGAGAAAAGCTGCGTTCATTGTTCACATTTCACCATAGGCCTTGCTTAGAGACACGCTATCAATTGGGGTTAAAGAAAACATTGAATACAATGCCCAGAAATGTACTGGAGCTGAAAAATCACACGACTCTGACGGTTTGTTGCTATGGGGGCACTCAGGCACACAGCACAATACTTGAAGTTCGCTGTAGTCGCCTGAGGATCTCTGACAGCATTTCAGCTTCATTTCAGCATTTCTTCAGTTGCTGGAACCGTGAATGGATTGCTGTGTTAAAACATGGCTGCCTGCTGGTGCCGGCGCTGCTTCGCTGTGATACCACAAGATCCAGGCTATGATTTAAATAATAAGAATAATGAGATCCATGAAAGTGACGAATGAGTAAGCAGGAGCAAAGCAAGCGTGAGGGCAGGCATCTTCCCTGCAGCAAAGGCGACCAACTGTGGTGGAATAGGAACTCCCTCCTTTTAAAACAAAGCACCAAATTATAGACGATGTGGTAAAGAAGGAGCAAAAAATATGCAGCAATGCATGGAGCAATGGTTAAATCAGGGGTGTCAAACTCATTTTAGTTCAGGAGCCACATTCAGCCCAATTTGATCTCAAGTGACCAGTAAAATCACAGTATAATAACCTATAAATAACCACAACTCCAAATTTTTCCTTTATTTTAGTGCAAAAAAAAAGTACATTTTGAAAATGTTCACATTTCAGGCATTATCTTTTTACAAAACATTATGAACAACTTGAAATTTCTTAAGAAAATAGGTTCAATTAGAGCAATACTCTGCCTCAGTTGATCATTTACACGTGCATTGCAACTTCTAGATCACAGAGTGTCTGCAAAGGAAAACAACATTTAATCACAGGTATCTGGAACTGAATGATGTAGTATTTTACTTTATGATCAAAATGACAAAAGTCAGACAAAAAAAGACAAAAAAACAAGACAAAATATTACAAAAATGAGACGCAAAATGACAAATGAACCGTGACCAATCTAGTATTTTACTTTTTGATCAAAACAACTTGTCATGGTCTAGAAATTATGTTAAATTTATAGCTTTACAAATGTTCAATCTACAGTTATTGTCTTCTCTGTAATTTTTACATTTTACAAAGTCATCCTGTGGGCCGGATTAGACCTTTTGGAGGGCCGGTTTTGGCCCGTGGACCGCATGTTTTACACTCCTGGGTTAAATGAACCTGATCATATCTCTTTTCTTTATAAGTGATAATGGTTGCTGTTCTCCCTCCAATAAGGTATTTTTATGGGACAAAGAGGGCCATTTATAGTAGCCCTAGTGGTGACTGCCTACCTGCCTGTTGCACTACTCTGTAGCATGAAAGCAGTAATTGGGGACGTCGAGGCTCGATAAATTCCACCAGACCCCAATGATTAACTCATGTACTGTACAGCTAAATGCGGATTCAATTAAAACAAAAAATGCTTAAGGCAATGTGAAATATAAAGCTCTGAAATATTCTTTGTCTTTTTAAATAATCAGCTGTTTCTGTTTTAGAGAAGCACAAGCCATCTTTACATCTCCACAAGACTGTATAAAACATTGAGGACACAGTCATGAAGTCAGTCCGAGTGTAACCAAATCACTTATTAAAATATTTCACTGAATTAATCAAAAGTGATGCAGGGATGTACACACTATGAACTGGTTTTAGTAAGAAGAGTTTAAAAAATGAAAATGTTTTTTTCAAAAGAAGGCATAGCTCAATATCAGGACAATCGATATTTTTTATATTGCTTTTATGTTTATTTACAATGACTAATATGTGGGTCTGGATGACAGAAAATCACTACTTTCCATAAAGCATGATCAACATCTATCACACCTGCCAAACGTCTGCAGCACAACAAACACCCACAAACATCTTTGTCTCACATTCAGACATAATGCCTCCTTCTGTCCGTCGCTCCTTCCCTCCCTCCAGCTCATTCCCACTAAATCCATTTAGTAATTGGCTCTGCGGCTGCACCCCAATAAAATCATGTCATTGGAAGCGTGCTTTAGAGAGTCATTGGCCACACCCATAGCAGGACGGAAGATTTACAGCCTGCGCAACATGTCGTCTGCTTCATGCTGGACGGATGAACGGTGTCTGAAGCGAGGACCTGACTGCTGCTGCTGCTCACCACAGCCAGCAATGTCAGACCATTACATCAGCAGTAATTTGTTAGATCATCAGGAGGGTGGCATGCAATCCACTCCAATAAAACTTTATCATCCCTGAGGGACCATCAGTGAGGAAAACAGCATGACTAACGAGGGAACATGGGTGGCTGAATAAATAGAATAAAAGGGATGGGAAAAACTCCTGATTGCCCAAAAGCCAACTCATCCCATTTCCTCAGAGTTCATACATAAAGGACTGAATACCCTTGCTCTGCCCTCTGATCTACAAGATGGAAATATCACCCTCTGTTTCACGCAGAGGTGCCCTCTGGTCCTCGCTTTCCTTTCTCCACCTCTGTTCCTCTCACTCTCTACATGCACAGCCCTAACACTCTGTACATCTCTGGCAGCAGTGATGGGAGCTCAGCAGGGACGGCATGACTTATTCAAGCATGTAGCTTCCATACTCTACCGCCACCATTTTTGCTTTACTTCACTCTGCTGCATCCACAGACAGCAGGAGAAAGCGGCTCAGCGTCACGTGCACTTGTACCACGTGTCCAGCAAACCAGCATGCATGTCTCCCTTCCCCCTTTACCTCCACATCACACTGAGTATTACACCGGCAAACGAACACATGCTCTGCATGCTAATTGCATGCTGTTTCTACTCAGCGGACATCCATGAGCACCGCGTGTACGTATAGAAAAGCACATATATCACAAATTCACAGTGTGTTATCACTCTGTTTGTGTGCTGCATACCAGTATCAAATTATTCATGCATTACTGGACAAGAACCATCTTTGCAGCTGCACAAGAAAGCTAAAAACTGGATAATAGTCACGTACACAAGCTGGGACTTAAACCATCAGCATACAATGCAGCATGTGTAGATAGGATGTTCAAATACTCAGCAATGATTTCCACTTCCTGTGTTTGGACACTAATCAGGCTCAAATATTTCTTGTCACAAGCTGCATGCCATAGGCAATCTGCTTCAAACAGCAGGTGCACACATGCATGCACGTACACACATACACGTATACACATTATAATGAACACAGGAGTGCTAATGCAAGCAAAAGTACAAAGAGAAAGCACACTTGTCAAAATATACATGTGCTGTATATATAAACGTGCACATAAAGGCGACCCAGTTCACACATCTTCATGCATATTGCAAACACCCACACACATGCAAGATATACACATCAAAAATCTTTTCTTTATATTCGCCACACACTCATAACCTGTGGTACGCATACAATATATCACTTTCAGCTTCTCCAACCTCATTGACCTGTTGCTGTTTTGATAAGCAGGTAACATGAAGTGTGATGGAGCTGCAACCATTAATCCATGATCTACTAAATCAATCAGCAACTATTCTGATGATTGATTAACTTGTTTACGGAATATCTTTGGGTTATGGATGAAACAAGTAGTTTAAAGATGTCATCCTGGGCTTCAGGAAACACTCAACATTTTCCACAATATTCTGACATGTTACAGACCAAACAACTAACTGACTGAACTGAGAAAATAATGAACAACAAAAGTAATGATTACTTGCAGTCGTGTTTGTAACTTCTACACTCTTACTGACTTGTTTTGGTAGCAATGTGAAGAAAGCTAGTTTCTGTTGGTAATCATCTGCGTAGAAGAAGCTATCGGCCTCCAATATAAACGTAGAAGTAAGAAGTTACACAGAATAGCAAGAGAAAGGATGGGTCAATTGCAGCAGCAACTACAAACCCCAAATTCAATTCACCTAAAACCCCTTTTTGATTAGGAAAAACCAAACATTTGTCAGCAAGTGTTTGGACTGGAATCACTTGGCAAAACTGCATTTGCTCTGCACTTTTATTTGTCTGATAACTGGAGCCTGCAGTGGATGGAATTAAATCAACTGACAACAAGGGTGTGTCTGATACAGCAGTTAATGCGTCTGTCGAGCTCTCCATCACTATACTGATAGCGGGCCTGAATTAAGGACTGAGCGAGGTAGGAAAAGGGCAAAATCTAATTAAAGCAGAAATTTATGGCCCTGTCAAACCACATCACGTACACAAATGCTAACATGCACTCACACACTTAGCAAAGTATGCCTACAAGGCTACAGAGTTCTGTCAGAGAAGCCTATCGTCAGTAATGCCACTCTCATGGGGATTCATATGTAGGTCTGCTGCAGCAAAATCCTTCTCTGGGCAACACATTATGACTTACTCCCACAGTATCAACACAAAACACTACTACTATATTTTCACTTTAGGTACGCCCTAATAGTTTGACCTGATTACAATAACAACTACAGCTCCATCTTTTGACAAAAGTGCCCATGTTATCTACTTAACTGATGAGCTAAGGTGTGTTTTTTTTGTTTAAAAACTTACTTAAAACTGACTTTTTAGTAAACTAACTACTGCATAGACAGACTGGACAGAAATTTTGCACAATTCCTTTTCGTGTGAGGTGTTATACTTTATTAAAATGAATGTAGCCAACTGAAAACTGGGGGAACACAACTAAAGGTCGTCTGTACTTGGAAATTAAATCAGCAGGACAGTTCGTAAAGGTTGCATAGAGAGTGTTCTCCACTGTGCCGGTGATTACCAACATGCCCTTGTGTAATTCTTCATAATGAGATGTTTGCATATCAACCATTGTATAAAGCTGTAATCTGAGCATAATCTCCACTATCCAGCTGCTACACGTGGCTCATGGAGAGTCAAATGGGGGAGGGGATCTAAAACACATTAGTTGTCAGGTAGAAAAAGGCTCCTGGCAACTCAGTATTGTATTTCATTATTATTATTGTTTCTGTATTATTATATTGTATTATATTATTTGAGCAGGCACATGGTATTATATTGTCACTGGCTCAACAGAGGCGAGAATATGCGAACATGCCAAAAGGAAACACAGTAATATTACTATTACAGTCTTCTACTCTGTTCCTGTTTCTTCATTTTTGATACAAACACACACTGAAAGAACTCATGGACCTCACAGATTGCTGTATTTCAGAGACAGGGCGTGTCAGACACTGGAGCATTTGGAGTCAGGCTGCTATCTCTCACTGTCTTTTCTTCGTTATCGGTTTTTGAAACGGTAGAGTTTGCTGTGTAGCTTTGAGACTGGTTGAGAAGACTGATGGATGCACCCGTTACAAGCTGCAGTATAATTAGACTGGGCTGCTCTGTGTGTTTTATACCAATGACTGCCTTAGTCACTGATGGTACCACATTATATTATGTTTAATTTCAATCAGTTCAACTATTTCCCATGCAGAATAACTGCATGTTTTGATCACGTGTAATGTTACTGTTTAAATAGTGGATAAAAGCAGCTTCATCCTAGGGCCTGGACAAGAAATATAAGTTCAGCTAAGTTTGGTCTCCCTTTTTTGTATTGTCAAAGAATAACCTACTACAGGGGGTTCTCGACTTACGCAAGAACTCCGCTCCTACGGATTTACGTAAGTCGGAACTCTGGTGAAAATGTAAATAAAGGCGTTATGTGCATCACAATATCAATAAGTTCTTCAGAAAAGTCATGAATACCAATGACTCTCATGCATGTATGAGTCATTTTACAAGAAGATAACAAGATATTGTAACAGACTGATATTGTTGTTGATGTTGAGGTTTCAATGTTTATTGTTCAGTTTGAGATTTACCTAATGTCAGTGAACTTACCATGTTTAGTTAGCTCACCTCTGATTGGTTCAGAGTCAGCAGTAGTGTGTGTGTTGAGCGAGAGAGAGCTGGGAACGGCGGCTAATTCTGGAGCTAAGTTATGGGGTTTTTGTAGTTATTCTGGCGTTGGCTACGGTCCACAGTAGCCTGTGTGAAGGTTCAATAAACGACCAGAGAACCAGATAAAGTCTCACTCATTCATCACAGACGGTCGCTACAACGTGTTGTCCTGTTTTTACAACTTGACCGATGTTTGTCGGTGTTTTGCCCCGTTCCCAGCATTTTATTATATCTAATTTCACTTTCATGGAGATGGCTTTCCTTTTCTTTGACGCAGTGCCTTCAAAGAGTCTGATTTATGCTTGGGAGTCATATTGAAGGGCAAAAAGTAAGCACAATCCAAGGTGGGGTACAACTGGAGAATGCAAGCAAAGCTGTCTTATAGCGCCGCGTGACGATGTATTCATCCGCTCCGCTCTCCAACTAGTTCCACGAAACCAGTTCCGACATAACGACGAAACGCCATAAACCGAGGACTCCCTGTACTTATTTTTCATGTTTGTTACGCCACCCTTGTAGTCCAGTTTCAAATGGCACATTTGGCCTTTGTTTGTTTGTTGCTCAGTTTAAAATGTTCGCACACAGCTGAGGTCTTTGGCATTTTTTCTTTCCTTTAATTGCCAAGGTGAACTGACCCATGATGGTCACTGCTGAGGTGTAAATATGTACAATTTTTTTTTCAAGTGTTGCTAAAAAGTACAAAGAAAAAGTTTTCCTTTATTGAATAAATACCTATACAGTGAATGAATACTGGCACAATGAACAAATAATCGCATTGTTCGTAAAACGTGCCAGTATTTATTTAACATCTTTGCTCCGAATGGTCCAATCTCTTTGATGTAGTGTCTCCGACACAGCAATGTGCACACATACCAACTCGGTGACATAACAGTAAAGAAGAAAGCAGCCATTGCTTTAACAAACAAACGAACAAACAGAGAGACGAGCTATTCACGGAGCAGTCAGACTCCCAAAGGCTCCATCTGATTATGATCATCACCGTCTCAGACAAAGGCCTCCTTCATCCTCCTTCCCTCGTCTATCTCCAAATCACCTCAGGATCCAACACCATGCACACAGTGTGACTTAGGTGAGAAACACATGCTGATTCCACACAGACAGACACAGGACATGCTGCCTTACAGAAACACAAACAAGCGCTCATTCTGAAGAAGCCAAACATTCCGAGTTATCAGCTACTTCATCCCACTGCACATCTTCCCCTCTCTAACGCCCTCCCCAAAACTTGTTTTATTAATAATGCTGTATAATGCTTGCTCTGATGAAACCCTGCGAGGCATTCCTCTAAGGCTTGTTCTGACATTGGCTGGTTGCTGGCCTACTTATGCCCAGCTCCTCGAACCTGCTATGTGGGAGATCATTGTCCCTCATTCCTCCAGGGTGTTCTTTCTTAAACAGCGTCCTCTTTGAACCTTGAGCCAAGTGAAGCCGTTTGAACTAACTGCTTTGCACTTGGCACTGAGGAGCTGTATAATGCTGAACTTATTCTCTCGTCTATTTGGTCATTTATTCGGATTTGCTGCTGTTCTGGAGCAAATTTGATGATTTGCTAGCAAATCGTTGGAACGGCTATTTCATAAAAGGAGCTCACTTAGAACATTTTTGCCTACAGGATGTCTGAGAAAAGGAGAAATTATAGGCAGCAGACTGCTCTATCTACAAGCACACAGTTTTGTGTGTGCTCGTACACAGACACACACTGCAGCCTGGGTGAGGCTTCAATTCTACTCAAATGTCACACCTACCTGGTTGTCTTGGAAACTGGGGGCTTATCAGGTTTGGGTGAGGCAACAGAGCTCGGTTTGGTGGGTGTTGCAGAAGCAGGTTTCGGGGCTGGAGGACAGCGGTGGAGAGCAGAGGTGTGAGAGAAAAGTTAAGAAATGTGAAATGCAATAAGAACACTACTACAAGCTGAATTCTAGCAGCACTGTATATAGTATATAGTAGCATATTGCCCAGATATAGGTCAGGCAGGACAGATTTCATACAGTGTGTCACAGGGATTTAGGGCAAATGCATTTATAGTTTAGCAGCAGCCACTCTGGCATGTTTAATATGTGTGCTGAATCCATCCAGTGAGCATCTATCAGTGTGTCATCACATTACGATGAACACTCCTCATTAGAGATGAGCTGTGAAAATGTTTGATGTTAGACTCACTGTCTGTTTCTTTTCAAAAACAAAACCATATTTATGTTTGCACACAACCTTTAGTTTTGCAATGACATTTCAACCAACCTGCGGGCTTTTTAGCAGCAGCTGCCGTGGTGTTGGATTTGGCACCATTAGCAGTTGTGGAAGGTGTCTTTTTGGCTGCCGTTCCGGTCGCTGACTTTGCACTGTTGGTATTAGGGCCAGTCCCTGTGGCTTTCTTCTCACCCACTTTGGTGGTGGTCTTGGAGGCTGGGGCCCCAGCCGTCCCTGTTGGTTTTTTGGATGGAGCTGAGGTCGGGGTGCTCTTTTTGTCTGCAGCAGGCGTGGTCTTCTTTGCCACACCGTTGGTCTGAGGTTTAGACACGCCGTTTGAGAGGCGGCTCTGGGATGTGTTGGGCCGTGAGCCGGGTGTGGTCTTGGTTGGGTTAGTGGCGCCGGGCTTTGTCTTGGCTGGGGCCTTGTTGGTAGTCTTGGCTTTGGGGTCTCCTGAGGTCTTGTTGCTGGTCTTGGCAGCTGCGGTTTCCTTGGACTGGTCTGAGTGTGGTTCTCCCTGACCTGTCTCTCCTGCCGGCTGCTGTGGCATCTCCCCCTCCACTGCACTGGCTGCCTGGTTGGGCTCCTGTCCTGCAGCCGGTGCTGCCTCATTTACTGGATTGGACTCCAATGTTTCCATTGGCTCCATTGCTGCTATGGCAACTCCATCCGGCTTCATCTCCCCTTGAATGGTAGTGGTCCGTCTCTGCAGGGCAGGGCTGACTGACTTAAATCTCACAGGATGGCCACAACTCTAGAGGCTTTCTGGAGACGGCAAAGTTTGGTCTGGAGGGAGAGAGAGAACACAGAAAAACACAGTTAGTCAACAGCAAGACCAGACATGAAAAGCACTTTTCAGTCTATCAGTAGACAGAGGCACAGGAATGCAGGTAGCCCTAAGAATCAGATAAAGCATAATCTTCAGTCTTTTAATAGCTTCAGCATCACACAGACTTTTTTAGGACACAAATAAGATGCAAGAGAAATGAAATGGCAGAATACTGCAATACCCAAGAGAAGATTGAACCTTATACAGGACAATACAACACACTGAGAAAGATGTTTTCCCACAAACATTGACACCTGTGCAAAAATGCATCACAGCTATGGAATCACAGGAGTGCCATAATACAAGATAAATCTGCTAAAAAGTACATAGATAAATGTGTAGTTATAAAGAAGAATAAATAAAATAACTGAATCTGTTAAAAAAATAAGGACTTAAATGTGCAAACATAAAGAGGAATAAATAAAATAAATCTATTAAAAATAAGGAAATAAATGTGTAAATATAATGAGGAATAAATAAAAAAATTATCAAAAAATTAAAAAATATGGAAATATAAAGGTAAATTTTGTCTTTGCTTTTCCTTTTTCCCTTTGTTTTTTTCCTTTTGTTTTTCCATTTTGTCATTGCTTTCAGTTTATAAACTGAGCTGTCAATCAAATGACTTTGGGTGGGACTTTCTGTCCACGGTGAGTTGTCAATACCGGATCCATAGACTGTATAATAAAGAGGAAAAAAGCAATGACAAAAGGAAAAACAAAGGGAAAAAACAAAGGGAAAAGAGAAACGCAGACACAATTTACCTTTATATTTCCATATTTTGAAAATTTTTTAGTTAATCCTCTTTATATTTACACATTTATTTCCTTATTTTTAAAATTGATTTATTTTTTATTTATTCTTTGATTTATTATTTTTATTTCATTTATTTCCTTAGTTTTTAAACAGATTTTTTATTTTTTATTACTTATTCCTCTTTATATTTACACAATTATTTCCTTATTTTTTAACAGATTTATCTTTTATTATGGCACTCCTGTGATTCCACGCACAGCTTCATGAGTCCTGCCTGGAGAGAAACTTAAGGGACAATTAGATGAACATATTTACTGAATCAGTTTAACATGTGTGATGTATCAGGGGATTAAAACTAAGAGTCAGAAGAGGACATGTCCACTGCAAAAAAACAACTAATTCTACAAATAGCCTTCATTAACTTCAATGTCAGCTGCGATGCACTTGCAAACGGTCCCCTCTGTGGCACTAAAAAGCTCAGTGACACACTTGGCCAGTGTAGCTACTGTGGGGTTTTTTTGGACAAAATAGCATCAGAGTCACTAGTGTGGAACACTAGTTTTCTAGGATAGTACGCTTAAGGGAGTGCAAAAAGGTTTAGCATGCAAATTCCACACACACACAAACGCAAATGCCACCTGTAATAATGTTAAGATGCTCAAACTTTGTAATGGATGAGAAAAGTCAACAAAGCCTGCTTCCCACTACTAAAGTGAGTATAAAAAGAGAAGGTGGGGAGAAAGGATCAGAAGTATTTGCTATCTGGGTCAAGGCATGTACAATAAACCCAATAAGCCCAAAGACAGAGACAGTTTGACTGAGAGGTTACAAACAGAACAGAGACATGAGCATCTGAGTACAAAAAATTGGGACATGAAGCATATGAAGCCTGACAAAAGGCAACCATCTGTAGTACTGGAGGTCATTCCCTGTCACCACCAGTATTAGGAATCTCATTCTGTTTCCCCAGCTACCTTATTATCCAAGAAAGAGAAGGGTAATTTACAAGACCATACAGGATCTTTACAAGTCAGAGAGCAGCAGAGAGGGAAGTGGGGGAGTAGCAGGAAACCGGCCTGTCAGAGTTTACAAACAGAGTGACGAGCCGACTGTGCAGGAGTCTAAGTGCTGAGACAAACACCGAGGCCAGCGCAGAGGAAGAGGCTTGGCCTGTGGAGCATGGGAACAGAAAGAGAAGGTGGGAGAGCACAAACGAAGAGACAAGGGGGAAAAAAAGACACAAAATGAGCTCACTATTGGCTGATCTGACTGTTTGCTGGTCTGACTTTAAATCCAGACATCGCTAGTCATCCTAGTTTCCACTGACCTAAACTTGCGCACACTCATTCTCCTATTTCTGGACGAGGACAGACATCATCTTTACGCTGCCAGTTTCCTGGAGACAATTTCTGCATAGACTTCTCCATCTATCTTTCCCCTCTTCTATCATCCACTACTCATCCTCTGAACTAAATCTCACATGTCAAAAGGCCTTCTTTCTTTCTTTCTCTATTGATTCTCCCTTTCTTCCAGCCATTTTCCCCCTCCTTGATCTCCTTCCTCCCCCACTGCTCTCTCTCTCCTTCCATCCCTCTGTTCTCTGTTTGCCTTTGCACAGATGGCCAGAGCAGCTGAGCAGAGCCAGAGGGGGAAAACAGAGACTAAGAAAAATGATCCATGTATCTCAAACAACGCATAAGACCGGATACACGCATCTAATGCAACAGGCCACTACCCGGGACGACTTAAGAGGCTGAAGGCCAAAATAAACCGTCGCATGGCGCATGTCAAAACAGCAGGCCCTGTTATTTTCTCTGCGCACTGGTGGCGGCCAGACGTGTGCTGGCGGTCATTGACGCCACTAAAAACCATTACTTTTCACCACTGCTTTCTGCTTCTGCATCCCAGTTCCCACAGCCGAGCTCCCAGTTAACTCCCAAGATGCACATCAGCAAAAAACATCCAATCACAGAGCAGAACACTGCAGGTGATCGATAAAGACCAGCTCAAGACTTGTGGGATATGCCAGATCTATTGCAAAATAGGTCAGTAAAAAACTACTTCTCAGACATGAAGTCAACAAGTCAAGTGTTTTTGTAATAAGAGACCAAAAGATGTAATTTAAAAGATAAATCTGAAATGTGAATAAAGAATTGCCTCCTTTCCTTTCACAACTCCTAAATCCCTCAAGTTTTAACTCACCAAACTCTGCCCACTTGGTACTTCTTTAATATAACCACACCGCTGTTTGACTCAGACCTGGTTTCACAGTTAAATCTGTGACCTAATACGACCACAAAGTGAACCAGGAAGTAAGACTGTGTCCAATAGCAACCCCTTCGCCCCTCCTCTCTCTTTCAGACTCTGGTGTTCAGTTTATGTTTGGCTCCTGCTCTTCCCACAGTAAACTAAAGCATCTGGCCCGGCTGTTCATTTCACCGCTCCTCTCCAGAGGACCCTGCACTGCCAGTGTTAGTGAAAGTGGTAAATCCTGATTGCAAATCCAAAGCAACATTTCTCATTCTCCTGCAAGTCTCTAGGCAGCTGTGAGATTGCACTTTTCTCTGCCTCTATGGCTCATCCACCCAGCCCTGCGTCATCAGCGCCATCAGTCACTGGCGACCGTAAACAGGCTGGAAACCAGGGCGGGAACAGACTATTTGTTAGTTATTCTCAGCTGAAACCGAAGCCAACAGGGATCCAAGCCACATTAGCGCAACTTTCACTATTTCAGAAGCCAAACAAACTGAACTGATATTTAAAAATGTAGGTTTATTTTGCTGCCAAAACTTTCCATGCTGTAATCCTATACAACTGGGCTTAAGTTTTTGGATGATCATAAGAAATATGAAAATAATCCATACACTACAGCATGCATTTTATCTAGGGATAGGGTATTATTGGCTGATATTGGCATAAAAATTTATTATCGGTCAATATCATTTTCATTTTTTTTTTGCCTATCAAGAAAACCAATAAAATAATGCCTGGATTTCACCTGCATTTACCGGCTCATAGAGGGAGGGAGGGAAAGTGTGAACTGTTGTTTGAGACAATAAAAAAAATATAGAAATATGGCATTTTTTCCATAACTTAAGTTGAAGTAGTTTCATTATTTTGCACAGACAAGGTTTATATTTCGAAAGCCTTGTTGCATTTGAGAATGCATCCATTGGGGCATCGCAGAAAAATCAGGCATGATGTGTTAATTCCATGACAGGAGATATGTGATGTTACCTAAAATTAGTTAAAAATCTCACATATATCGGTATCGGTTAATATGTGAATCAGAAATTGAGAGTTGGACAATATCGGCAGTTCGGTTATTGGCAAAAAAGCCATCCCTAATTGTATCACACGTAAGGCTTTGGGCTGACAAATAAATGATTCTACAGTGCACAGTCCTCCTGAACATATTGCAATAGCTTTATCTAAAATTTCATCCCTAATTACCATGGCACTCCCAACTGAAACATCCTCATCCCGCTAATGCCATTACATGTTTTCATTAAACCTAATTAGATTGAAGGCAGTTGTTCACTTTCAAACTGAGTGAGCTGTTGCTATGCGGGCACATTTGGAAGGATCAGCATCACAGATAAGCCAGTCCACAGCTTGCAAAATGCTTGATTATAACTGTAATAATGTTACAAAGCACTGCAACAAAAGATTTCAAAGAGTTAGCTATAATAGTTTACTTGTTTTCCATTCCAGTAATGACTTAATGACTGTGTTATCTATGGAAAATCTTACTCTTCCCTTCATACCCCATGCTTCACATTTCACACAATGACACATCCGGACCATTAGACCTTTGAGGCAAAACTCTTGTTTTCTCTAAGCAGCTTCACTAAAGCAACTAAGGATTAAGCATTTTCTGGTTCACTGGCACTTTAACTATAGCTGCTGAAAGTGGTTTTATATTAAGAGGTTTACAATGAGCTTGCATTGCTTTAGGTTGCATTACATAAAGCTACATTACATTTTGTCAGCCGGACACTGTTTTAATCATTCCTAAGCTAATACCTTTTGTCTGTAATCTATTTAGGAACAACATGTGGGTATGGCACTCTTGACTCCCACATTCCACATTTCCTTGGTGTAATTTACTCTACATCCAACTGTCTCAACACTCAGGCTACTCTCCGAGAACCACGTAAAAACCTAGATTGGCTGTGGGAAATCCTCTCTGCAGTCTAGGATGTAATACACAAGCTGGCATTTTCCACCCATAAGGGAAGGAGTGTACTCAATGACCTGAGACATAATGTTGTTTGATTCAAGACAGATGGCTTTGCCAGCCACATTAGGTCCATTTCAAAACATGTTGGCGAAATGTTTGGGACATAAAATGGTTTAACCTGAAAGGAGTTTCTGGTCAGACTACCTCAGAACAGGCAGCTGAATACTATCAGCTATCCTGACCTCCTGTGGCCTCAGTGACACACACTTGCACACAAAGGATTTGGAGCAGCGTAATTTTTTCCTTAACAAAGAACAGGCTGCAGTTGTTCTCCTTTGGCCTTGATTTCGCAACTGTGAGATAAATATTAGTACTTATCGTGACTAAAATAAGTCTCACACTAAACAAAAAGCAATCAATGAAAATAAAAACTACGATTGAATGTGACATATCTTGCATCCATGAATACAAACTAACCACTAATGTGAAATGTGCACATTCCACTACCCAAAATATCACCAGTCTTGTATTAATTTTGACTTGGCTCCTTGAGCTGTTGCACTGTCATAAACAGAAAGCATCTTGCATTCAGTAACATAGTGTCTAAGACAATAACACTGTCTGAGTACATGGAGAATCAGATCAGAAACCAACAAAACAGCTGTGACACAACACAAAAGACACAAAGATAAACTAATGTAATGACAAGGGCTGTGGATGTGACACCAAGGAATGTGGCGGAGTTATGTGACAATCGGCGTACGTTTGTCTGTCTGTCTATGTGCAACATTACTCTAAAACGGACTACCACATTTGGATGAAATGTTCAGGGATGGTCAGAAATGACACAAGGACCAAGTGATTAGAGTTTGGCAGTGATGCAGCTTATAGTCTGGATCCACGGATTTGTTAAAGATTTCTGTATCATTGCGAGATAGCAGCACGGCGTCACTGTAACCATGACAACAAGTGAACGCTACATCAGCTGCCTGCTGACGATCACGTGATTGTGATCCTACTACAAATGCACCAAGACTTATCCGTCGGAAATGACACAAGGAACAATTAAGTCCCATCAATTCCCACTGCCCGCTACATATTTAGGTCACGCAATTCGGTATCCATACATAATGTGCACATGCATAACACACGCCTGTGCTCATCGCAAGTTCATTTTTTTATTAAAGACTTCATCCGTCGGAAATGATACAAAGACTGAGCAGCCTTGGCGGAGTACTGCGCTCTCCGAGTGCTTTTCTTGTTATTAAAGGGAAAACGTTAATGCTGGCAATCAGCCAATTAAAACCTCCTCAAGACATTCACTCATGAAATACTACCTTTTAGTTTTACCTCTCACACTACACTCACAGGAAACAGTATTTTAGAGAAGAAGTGAGTAAATCCAGCTTCAGAAAGATCACCTGCTCTGAACAGCACAGGCAGCCATCTGTGGTGATGCTAGGTGACAGGCAGTGAGTGACTACATTCAAAGAGAGTTTGAAATGACAGCTGTATTGTCTGACACCGTGTCTACACCGAAGGCGTTTTTCAGACGGCAGTACTTTATTTTTTTTCCCATTTCAAGCACGAATATAGTCACTGTGTATTGGGCTCTGAGCACTTCCAAGCCGTGGGTGACCTACTCTCAGCACTGCACCTGAACGCCTCCTATGCAGTCACACAGACAGAGCAACGGTTGCTGCTGCCAAACATGCTGCTCATGCTATGCTTTCTGACTAATGTGAAGACAGTCAGTCTGTTGTGTTACTGTAGAGCAGAGTGACACAGACACTGTGAGTGTGGGCAAGTAAAGAGAGACGAGAAAGACATCTGTAACCATGGCAACTGTACACAACAAAAACAGTGACAGCTGTAGCTCAAAGATTCTCTGGGCATAAAAACTGAAAATGCATAATATTAATGAGGCTGAAATTTCACTAAAAGACGAAGGTTTTGTTGACTACACAATCATTTGATAAGAGATGGATTCATGGTTGTTGCAAGGGGCTGGGCAGATACCAGTGGCGCTGATTTATACTCCAGGGTTGATTTTCCTAGCTGCTGATGCAGCACCACAACAGTAGTAAGGGCAGTCTTGCTCATTCAGGCGTGTTCAACGGCTGTCAGTGACAAGTACATGAAGAAACAATTTCCATCTCATCACTTGCATGAAGGCTCACACTCTACTTTATCTCAAATTATAGCTTTCTGTTACTATGACAAACAAAAAGAAGGCAACAGTGTGATTCGAGACTGTCTTCGAGACAAACACGACTACTGAAGGTTACACAGCACAGTCTGAATCGAAGTTAACCACTATTTTTGTCAAACCAAGACTAAAACTGAATCAAAATCAGCTGCTAGAATTAAACTTGATGCCCTCAGTATTCAGCTGAAAACAACGCCCGAAGATAAAGAATTATACAAAGTAGGATAAAAGCGGCATGCAAATTTTCACTCTCTAGATCTGGCCAATGTCTGGCTTTGAAAATGGAATTTCCTCCCTCTGTGTTTTGAACGTCGTTGACTTTGCAAAAATGTGTTTGTTGGCCTTCACAAAGTATCCAAGTCATATGCTCGCAGCTTCCAAGCAGCATCCCACTCCAAATTCCCTGCAAGCCTCAATGATGAGCTACACAGTATCTGTGAACAAAGGAAACCCACACAGACACTAAACCATACAGAGACAAAGGCAGCGGTTGAAGCACGGGATCAGAAAAGACCAGTAAGGGACATACAAACACACACTGTTGATAATCTTTGTATGATCAAATTTATGATCTCAACAAATAAATGTTGCTTTAAATATCATGTGTATGTAAGTGAATCAAGATACTGTATGTAGCTTATATTTATGTTACTTGGGGTTTAATGGCGCATTCAATTTCATGGTCTCACATTTTGTAAAGTTTCCTTCTAGGCAAATGCTGTGTTGTTTATTCCTATTATTATTGTTGTTATCACACTACCCCAAGCAGTACCCTAATGATGGCCAAGCCGGCTCTGCAAGGTGAGATCATCTTTCTAGGCATCATCCCTTCCTAATTCCCACATCGGGACGTAAACAAAACATGTGTGTGTTCACACTAGTGTGTGGATCCCAGCCCCGCAATAGTGTTTAGGCCAATACTGTCAATAACTGGAAGGCATCCAGCTCTACTGAGGGATCTAAGCTTTTCTGACTGTCTAGACACAAACATAGCATTCTTGAATAATCAGGTCATCAGCATATTTTAACAGAAAACTGGTGGTTTGACCCCTTTTTAGCACCAAGTACAATCTCCTACTGTGTGTACAGGGGGGTGCACATGCATCAGTCGTGTCTGTTTTAAATACAGGAGGTTACGTTTAAAGAACTCCTCATGGGAAAACGGGAACATTTCAGAATCTTATGTTTTTTTAATCATGCAGGATAGCAGTGATTCATTATGCAGATTTAAATGAAGAAGCTGCAGTGTGGGGTATTAAGATAAATGTTGCGTTAATGTCAAATCTGCTCTGGGGTTGTGGTGTGTGTTCACATCTAATTACAACCGCTGTCAGCCAAAAACAACAATATCTTTGCCTTCTCTACACAAAGGCCTAAATCGAAGTGCCCTGGCTCACTCCTTCACTTAAGCCAAGCAACCGTCCGAGAGCATGTACGAATCGCTGTGGTAGAAAAACAACGGTGCATTCACAGTACACAACTGTGTACACACACACACACACACACACATGCATTCTGCGAGCCTTCTTCTATCCCCGGGGCCTACTCTAAATAGCAGTCAAAGGGAGGGATTGTGGGGGAAGGAAGCGGTGGGGATGGTGGTGGGGGTGGGGTATGGGAGACACCAGAAAAGATGCAAAAAGAAAGTGAGCTTGTGTGGACGATGCAACCGTGCGCGAATGCTAAGACCAACTCGGCCAAGCTTGACAGAATTACCCAAGACATAACTAATGTATTCATAAGAGGTTTGGAGCAGTGGGGGGACAGGATGTTGGTGGGTCGGGGAAGGTTTTTGAAGGCATTTTTAACGAGCAAGCAGTGGCCCCTGACCCTGTAATTGACATGCTTTTATCTCCACAAGCAGCAAACTGAAGATAGCTGGACTGCAGTGTTTGCTCTTTGACACTGCTAATTAACCATCCTCCTTCCTGTGCCTGCTAGTGATGGGTAGAACATCCATAACATGTAGGAAACTGATCGACCAATTTGTAAATATATCACAATGTACACCCTTGATTTTACAGATACATATTCTGGGTGTTAACTGAACCTTCTTTGGTATCGCATACGTTGGCACAGACCTCCAAACTTGTCTCTTCAAGGAGCACAACTCTGCAGAACTGCTTCAATAATTTACTGCCATCTTGCTTACAGCGCCACTGCTCACGGGTTTGTGGGCTGAGGCAAGTAAACTCACATTTGACACAGTTGTATTTGCAACCAAAAACGATTAAATAAGGTCCAATGTGAGCATGTTTTCATGAGTGTGTGCATCATTCCTCCTCTACGAGGGGGTGAATGTCACATTCAAGATGCCACACGCTGGCATGGGGCCTTAGATTGTCTATTCAACCTACTCTAAGTTACAACAGTAGTCTCAGTCAACTCTCCACCCTATTCAGGGCTACTTAGAGCCACGGGCTCCATTTGTTGAATCGGTCTTTGAAATGGATATTTGTGCAATCCCGAGAAAAAATGTTTTCTTGTCCAAAATCTGACACATTAAAAGACAATGTAGTTAAACTTGAGATTAAAATGGACAAAAAGCATGTATTTCAAATAGAGCTGTAATTGCAGAGAAATAATCTGCAGCCATTTTAGAATGGATTAATTGCTGGATGGATTAGTTGTCACAAATTATCTGGTTCCAGCTTTCAAATGAGAGGATGTGCTGAAACTCTCTGTGTTGTATCAGCCTCAAGTGAGTTTCTTCAAACGTGTATTTCTTCAAAGTTTGTTGACATTTTATAGGCAAAAAACTGAAATGAAATGCTTAACCCTTTAAAAAAAAGGTTAATTAAGTAATAATGGAAATGGTCGCAGCCTTGATTCGACCAAGTGCTCTAAACACAATAACTTAGGCATGATTTGGAAGGGAAAATGAGAAGATGATATAGCAGAAAACTACATATTTGTAAATGAAGGTATGATATAGAAGAGGAGGTTAAGGCCAGGAAAAGATGACTAATAAATCTTTTTTGAGAAAGATGGCAGGAACTTACTGGCAAAAGCAAAGATGTACAGCAGAGATGCCTCACTGCTGAATGTTTCATTTACTCTCAGCCAAATCTTGGCAGAACATCCGCAACAAACTATCAGCTACATCAGTCATGGGTAAACACTGTACAAACAGGTGGAGGACAAGGAATAAGATGGTGCAGAGAGGAGATATTTCACATTTGTACATAGAAACAGTTAAGGTATAAACTACAAGGCCACAAATGACTTTCCAGTTTGATTCCCAGCTGGCCTGCATGTGATTCTCATGCTGTCTTTTCCCACATTTCCTGTCTGTCACCACTGTAATGGTCCAATAAAAGCAAAAATGCATATATATGTGTGTGTGTGTGTGTGTGTGTGTGTGTGTGTGTGTGTGTGTGTGTGTGTGTGTGTGTGTGTGTGTGTGTGTGTGTGTGTGTGTGTGTGTGTGTGTGTGTTTCACTATGACCACAACAAACCCTTTCGAAGTTATTACCATTCCACCCCACCATCATTGCAACCACTGACTCTGTCCCTGTGTGACATTTAGAGGGATGGTGTCATTGTCCTCCTCCTCAGCTGCAACATTATAGCTGCTGATCTCAGAGGAACACTGAGGAGCCACCCATGAGACGAGAGGCTGATTATTACCACACACCTCCCTGATGAAGACGTGCATGATGAGGGATTTCGGAATAGAAAAGATGGATGTATGTGTGGGAGCTGGAAGTACGGACACCCAGTTTAATCCAGCTGGAGGTGACGACCGCTGCCGCCTCCATCCACTTGATAGTAATCACAGCTCACACATACCCCACACACCCTGACCTGGGGGTCAAGAAACTGCCTCTGTCCTGCACACAAATAAAGTGCAAACAAAGCCTGCTGCTCTCCATGGCATTCCCCACAGACGGTGGGAGGGATGAGTGAGCAGGGAGAGAGACGGAGAGAGGGAGGAAGCAGCCAGGAGGGGGGAGGACACAGAAAGAAGTAGGCTTCTATTAAAATGTTGCACAAAGTTGTGAGAAAATGTAGTAAATCTGGCAAATAAAGCAACCCTTCTTTGAACAGGGATATAGCTATATTATCGTATTTGCCTTTTGCCTATAAAGGTGATTTAAGCTCTATTCCAGCGCCTCACTCAAATCATACAAATATATTAATGGCTGTAGTGTTCATGTCATCCATTTGCATCAATATGTTCTTGTCTTTCCAAACGCTTGTTGGTTAGACAATGGCCAGCGTACCTATCATGAGGAGAAAAGCGCCACATCACTAGCCTTATAGAACCGTTTTAGACTACCAGTGAACACCCCTGCATCTTCACAGCCTTTAACTCATCCAACCTAATAGAGACTGCAAGGACTAACTTTACATTTGCTAAACATTTCCTCAAAGCTGGCTTCAAATTAATAAAAAAAAAAACACGTCTAAGAAGTCGTCTGCTTTTTGTTCAGACAGCTAAAGAATCAAGTGTAAAATACTGCAAAGAGCAGTTTATGTCACAGCTCAACAGCAAACATGTCAGATTATTAAAAAACAGTTGGTTACAATTACTTTTTACGCTCTAAACACTAACTTTTTGTGTTCATTTAAAATTCCCGAACACCGTGAAAGGCTAGCCGATACAGTGCAGCCGATGAACTGTGGCTGGTTTAGTTGAACTAGAGATAATATGCAGATTCTTTCCCCAATCAATTGGTAGAAGAGAAGGCATGATTTCAGGCAAGCAAGACTTTCTTTGGTTTACTACAGCCCTAAAAACTCGCCAAACTTCATGGATATGATGTTGTGACTCAGTCTGCCTGCTCAGGGTCAGTGATGATCGGGCAGCTGATGCAAATAATGTTTATTCAATACAGCCTTTTATGGGCTTTGTAGGCTTCCGTTGGGTTGCCGCTTTCCACAGGATTATGCAGTGTACTCATAGCTTCAGCTGACACGTTAGGTCTTCCAATTTTATCATTGTTAGCTCTTAAATTTGATCCTATTTGTCTAATTTTATCATTTGTTCAATCATAAAATGCCACAACAATGTAAGGTTTACACCTCAGCTATATGCACAAAAATTTAGATATAGCATTTTTTTGGAATCGTCAATGAGATGGCATTATCTGTAAAACACAAATAAAACAGGTGGATGGAAGCTTACTCAGGGGAAACCACTTCAAAATAAAACTGTAAAAATGTGGCCTCTGTAGCCATTAGCTATCCACACCTACCTCTTCCAAACAGCAGGGCCGCAGCAAACATAAACACCTGTTTCCTCCCTTGCTGCTTGTCAAGTGAGCTCCTTAATATTGTACAGTTCAGTCATTCCAACCCATTGGCTTCCCCCGGTCCTCTGGCTGCTGCGACGTTCAATAAGACAAAGTGATGCCGAACAAAAAGCCCCGCTGAGAGGAAGGAACAAGTCTTTATCTGTATCCTTGTTTGTTTGGCTGCTGGCGTGTGCGCTGAGAGAGAGCAGCAGATTGTGTGACGATCACCTGGATCACAGAAACATGTGATCTGAAGCACCGGCACTAATCCTACCAACTCTTCCGAGCACACTAAGATTTTACAGCGTCCTCAAGTAGTAATTCAACTGGTGTTAGGGGTTCGCAACGCTGTATAAAAACACTCTTTTTAATTAAGATTCTCATTGCAATAAAACAACAAAACTAATCAGCAAAAAGGCAATCACGACTGCCGCAAAGAGTAAAGAATGCCAGAGCTTGACACAGATTCAGCCTCTACAGCAGGGGTGTCAAACATGTGGCCCGCGGGCCAAAAGCGGCCCAGAGAAGACATTAACTGCAATTTGTAAATCTGTAAAACTACAAATTTTAAATAGTTTCTACACCATGACAAGTTGTTTTGATCATAAAGTAAAACACTAGATTGCTCACTGCTCTTTTGTCATTTTGTGTCTCATTTTTGTAATATTTTGTTTTGCTTTTGCTGGGTTTTGTTGTCTTTTTTTGTCTGACTTTTGTCACTTTGTTTCTCGCTTTTGTCGTTTTGTTTCCTTTTTGTCTCACTTGTGTTTTTTGTCTTATTTTTGTCATTGTGTTTTGCTTTATTCATTGTTTTGTGTATCGTTTTTGCACTTTTTTGTCTCATTTGTGTCGCTTGTCCATTTTTTTGTCGCTCTGTAACTTTGTCAAAATTTTTTCTTTTTGTTTTGTTTCGTGTCGTTTGTCTCATTTTTTGTCATTTTGTTTCTCGCTTTTGTCGTTTTGTGTCTCATTGTTGTAATATTTTGTCTTGTTTTTGTTGTTTTTTTGTCTTTTTAAAAGTAAAATACTATATTGTTTAGTTCCAGATACCTGTGACTAAATGTTCTGTGACTTTGTAGATAATCTGTGATCTGGAAGTCGTAATGTGCAAATGATCAACTGAGAAAAAACGCTGAAGTTAAACTTATTTTTCTTGATAAATTTCTGGTTGTTCATAATGTTTTGTGAAAAGATAGTTCCTTAAATGGGAATATTTTCAGAAGGCGCTTTTTTGCACTAGAACAAAGGAAAAATTAGGAGTTGTGGGTATTTATAGGTTATTATGTTCTGATTTTACTGGTCCAGGCCACTTGACATCACATTGGGCTGAATGTGGCCTCTGATGAGTTCGACACCCCTGCTCTATACGTTGTAGATGTGTAGGTTCATACCTCCCCCCCCTTCTTCATCCAAACACTGACACACACAACATAAACATGCAAACACTCAAACTTTGTCCTTCCCATGGTGCACCCAGGCTCGGAGGAACTCGGCCCCCTGGGGATGGACAGATTAACACATGACAGAGCTTGTTAACCCTGGACAAAGAGAGATGCTAATCTTGTACAGTCGGCCTCGGCTGTCCTCAAACAGTACACAGACACAGAGAGAGAGAGAGAAAGAGAGAGAGACGGAGAAAGACAAGAAAGAACAAGGGAGGAATATGTAACAGAAACAGAGGCCTCAGTATGTCCCAGAAACTAGACAATACTGTGGGGAGGCAGGGCTGGAGGGTCTATCAGCCCCAAAACAATAAGGGTAGAGACAGAGCCCGACAACAAACAAGGCCCCAACGGTGAGGGCCCTACTACCGCCTGGCTGAGCTCCACCGCCTGCAGGGACGACCAGCAGGGCAGCGCAGAGCTCAACTGTGTGGATATTGATCGCATGGGAGAAAGTGGGGAGCCGGGCAGGCAGCTCCACAGATGGCCAGGACAGAGAAAAAGACTAAGACAGACAGAGGAAGTGCATTAGTAAGGCAGGTTCCTCTGATGCTGTTAGCTGCCTCCCTTGGGAGATATAAGAGACAGCCATGACATGGTTTCAGGAGAGGACAATTTAAAGAAGGAGAGGGCTGGGTAGAAAGGGACAGACACAGGGAGAACCAGCGAGGAACAGCACGACAAGAAGGGAGACAGAGGACCCAACAGAGAAACTAAGGCTAATTTGTAACTTGAAGAGCTGCTGGATCATCTCCATAATGGGCCGTCTGCCCACAAACAAGCTCCTCTCTGGGGGTAAATGAGATCAGGCCAGCCCAGGACCAGCTGGTGGCTTGGATCAATGACACAAGATAGAGCAGATCCAGAGATGGAGGAAGAGGACAGAACCGAGGCATCTGGACAGGACGGCAGGAACACGCCTGAGAAGCTCCACTGCTCTGTCGAGACTTTGCATAAGGCCACGGTCACTCACCGCAAAGTACAAGTGGAACGACCGTGTCCATAAGAGGATTATGTTCTCCTGTTTGAAGTGGAACAAGGCACGTTCCAGATGGAATCTGATCTCTCGCAGGATGGCGGACAGGTTGGTTGGTTGACCAGATCAGCGACTACTAACTAGAGCTTTCTAAGAACTAAACCTCGAACCAGACATCTGGCATTGAAAAATCACAACATCTGCCCACAAACTGCAACAAACTCGTCTTTTACCACATCTACAACCACCGAGGCGTACATTTAGCACTTCACAGGCAGCTGATGATGTATCTTTGCAACAGGCAAAGCGAGATCTGCCTCTCAATGGGGGAAACTGATATGACAGAGGAATAATTTGGCCCCTCCGGTTGCTTATAGTAAAATACTTAATCATTCTGTCAGCACCAATGTCTGGCAGAAATACCTATCATTCCACACGTGGGTATAGTGTGGCAGCCTCTGACATAATGTAGACCACAGCAGCCACAAAGAAAACATACAGCAGTACTGACACTACTGCCTTTAATCCAAAAGTGTTAGAGCAGACCTAACGACTGACAGAACAACTGTAATTCTTGGGTTAAGTTTTAGCATCTCCGAGACGACATTGTACCAAACAACAAGGCACCACCAACACGCAGTGCTGTGAAAAATTTGGTCTTCAAGCCAAGCAACAGGGCTGTGAACCCTGTCCATTATCCATCCTCCCACGAGAGGAATTCAGAGCGTCCAAACACAGCAAATTACTGCAGCTGCTGGCAAATACAGCCTCAAAACCGCACCGCCAGTTGCCAACTGCATGCCCTGACAACTGTGACAACTGAGGCTCCTATCAGAAATGAGAGTGCAGGGAAAGTTTATCTCTGCTTTATCTTCACTCTGCAAAATCAGTTTACTGCCAATAGCCGTTTCCTCAAGCCTCAATCACCCGGAAAACAGAAGGAAACTCAGCTAAACACTGTTTCTGTTGGTGTTTTGATAATCTAAAAACAAGAAACTATTGTGCAGTTGTTGCCATGGATTAAAACACAGCTTTGGAGGATGGCTGTAATTTTTAATGACGCCAAGGAGTGCAAGGAGCACGGGTTCAGGCTGAAAAAAGCTCGATGACCAGAGGCACAGGCTTGCCCTTGTCACTACTGAGAAGTTCAGAGCTGGGGGATTTTATTCTGAGTCACACACCCACCGACACCAGTCCTCAGGCTAAGGGCGAGCTGACACATACGTCCATTAAAGCAACAATCATCGCCTGCCCCTCCATCCATGCCTCGGAGATGACTGGCCAAGGCACGGGTCAAGAGGCCTGCTTGGGGCAAAATAGGTCATTAAAATTGAGATCGTCCTAATATACAAGCTTATGAAAGACATTGCATATAATAACACTGAGACCAATCCTCAGAGGTGCTGCAGCAGAAGAGGAGAACCCATTTTCTACTAATAAAATGTCAGAAAATAATGAAAAATTATTAAAAGCCCAAGGTAAAGATTCTGTCTTTTTCACCCAACAACCAAAGAAATTAAATTTTCTATCATAGTACTCACAGTGCATAGTAAATCATGCACTATATGACAAATAAAAAGGGCAAATGCACTCATTTGAGAACCTTAAATTGGCAAATGCTTGCCAATTTTGCTTGAAATAACTATCTAATAGGGTAACTGTTTAAAATCTAATGGAAATAATGCATCCCTAACAACATTAAATGTCAGAAATAATGAAAAACACCAACTAACCACAGGCTAAGCTGATGTTTTAAGATGAGAATATGCATTTGTGAGCAGTATCTTTATCAATCATATCAGACATTACTTTAAACACAATCAACTAATTATCTGATTATTGCTCTTCAGCATCTCATTGATTGATTTAGTCCTTTGATTTAATTATTTCTAGCTTATTTTTTGACATATGTTCATTCTGCATCTGTATTATTTATTTCTCAGTGCGTCGGGGTAACTACCACTGTAGACACCCACACCCTTAATTCCAGCTCAGTAACAAGAGACAGAGTGATAATAAAAACATACCGACAACAATAAAGAAAAGACCCAACAACACAACGAAAAGGAGATTACTCTGGCCGATTTTTGTAATTTTTCACACTCCACAGTGACAAGGAGATTATTGTATCCAATTTATATTTTTTATATTATTCTCACAAACGCAATCAAGTTTACTTCCTGACAAATCCTCTCCCACACACACAATGCCTCCGGCTGTAATCCATATCCTCCGACCAGTAATCTTTCTAAAATAACTTCATAAAAACAGACTGCTGTTTTTAATGGCAGGCAAATTTAATTTCTCATGATTGCATTAGGCCGCCTGTCTGTCCTCCATTTCCCTGCCTCATCCACCAACACTGTGAGTCAGCCATTCTCTCATCCATGTGCCGGAGAAGGGGGCGGACTCGCTGATGGCTTTAGCCCACCTCTGACTTCAGAGTCCTGGAGCAGCCTCCAAGCCCCTGCATGGCCGGGGCTTTAAAAGTGCTCATAATAGTTGCCCTGGGATGCCATTTGCTCAGGATGACATGAATACATCATGGTCGATCAGCTCACATTATTGACCAGCTCCCTGCCCACGGTGGCCACAAAAGCTTGGAGACGATTCACGTCGCCGTCTGCGCGACCTCAGGGGAAGAGAATAGAGATTTTAAACGCTTGCATGTTTGCAGTTTATTAAATGCTTTTTGGCCAGGCTTTGGGAACTGGCAGTGTGTTTTCTCCTCTCTATTGTTCTACAGAGGGGAGTGTAATCTGTCTCACTGAAAGAAAAAAAAAGAGTCAGCTAGGGAGCAGCTTCACCCCTCCAGCCTTTACACCACAATAGCTGATCACTTCTGGGTGTGACATTAATCACCTCTGATTACATGCCAGCTTCACACTGTGCAAAACTCTCTGAGAGATATTTAAGCTTCACTCACTCCCTCCAGCATCTGAGGAGGGGTGGGATGGCTGCTTTAACGCCCTGCAAATACCCCCAAAGTTATTCAGTTAAAGTTAAAATGAAAACTGAGCCGGCATCTGTTCATTTATTAGCAGAAAATCCAGCCAGCTTCTGCTCCTGGAGGCGACTGGAGCATTTCTGAGCACTCCACAGCCTCTTGGCCCATCACAGAACAATGGGCATCCGCGACGGAGGATGGAGAAAGGAGGGAAGATGGGGAAAAGTTTAGGGTGGAAAAAGGCGACAAAATGGCCACACAGACACAGGAAGAGGTTCTCTAAATGAACCAGAGCACACATTAAAATTAATTAAGCTGCTTGAGGCTGGGCTAACAGGTCTGTGGAGCACTTCCAGTCACCACGCAGCCCTGCCACCGCCCCATCAGCCTCTCTCCACTGGAACCGAAGTGACTCTGAAGCAGAGCGGCTCATCGACAAAAAAGATGAAGTGACACTTACAACAGAACATTTAATTCAATTTTAACTAAACTTTTAGCAGAAATAAACCTCCACACAAAGAGAATACCTACCTCTAATTCGCTGCTTGGTGTTAAAATAAGCAAAGACGAGAAGTAAAAACGGTCCGTGGCGCTAATTAGCCGAGCAGTTAGTTACAAACTAGCATGCTAGCTAGAAGCTAAAAGAATCTCGACCTTACCCGTCAGTGGAGCGGCGAAGCTAGCGAGAAATCCTCTCCAGCTACGCCCAGTGTTAGACCAGACTGGGTCCTCGAGTCAGGGGGTAGGTAGAAGGGGGGATACAGAAAGTACAGGGATGAGGATTAAAACCGGGAAGGAGAAGCGCCGGTGATAACGGAGCGGAGCGATTCCGAGACGAGCCGACGGCGACGAAACTTGTGCGTCTCGAGTGATGCACGTTGGCGAGGAAGAAAGAGGAGAATGAGGCTTCGGTCCGCTACGGCAGACCGGCGAACGATGGATGGACAGGCGGAGGAGAGAGGGCTGCCGCTGCCTTCACGGCCCGCCGGGAGTGTCGGAAATCTCAGCTCCACACGCGAAAGCAGAGGAGTGGCAAAAACGCGATCGTTAACCCTCCCATTGTCTTCATTTACGGGCACCAAAAAGTATTGTTTCCTTGTCTGAAAAAAAATACAAAAATTCAGCAAAAAAAATTTCCACAAATTTCTGAAAATTTGCCAAAACCTTTAGGAAGAAAATTCCAATGCTTCCTTAAAAGTTTTATTTAAAAAAAAATTCCCCTGAACTTGGCAAGAAAATTCTTCTAAATATTTTCAAAAAATGAGTAAAAATCTTCCAAAAAAATCCTAAAAGTATCTAAAGTGACCAAACCTAGAAACAGGAATCAAAATATGCAAAAAAAATACCCCAGAAATACAAGAACCACCTCCTCACTAATCAAGTACCAAAGAGCATGTCGTAACATTATTACAAACTGGTACAATCACTTTGTTCTCATTCTAGTTTATGATGTTGAAAATAGTTTTATAGTAGTGAAGCGGTAGAAGCTGTTTGCAGTTTTAGGTAGCGCCCCACTCTAGCAACAAATAGCAGAAAAATAGCAGCGGAGAGGATGGTTGAGATGTAAAATAACTATATAATCCGTAGATCTGAATGCTACCATTATTTAGGAATACAGCATGCTGTATGATTATAGCATATTTATACTTACACTTCTCATACTTGTAGCATTTTTTTATTTAGAATTTCTCAGATGTAGATTTGTATATTTATTCTCTTACTGTCTGTTGTTGTTGTTAGGTATTGCAACTCCATACAAATGCCTTGTGTGTACTCACTTTGCAATAAAGGCTTTTCTGAAGCAGATTCTGAAGCACAATCTGCAGTGAAATGTTATGCTGCCTGGAATCCGGATCTTCCGAAAAAGTGTCATTAAGATGCCATCTGAATAATGCACGGAATGGAAGGACTGGGTGTTGGCTTCATTGGGGATCGGTGGCAGCTTTGTTCCAGTCGTGCCTACAGGTAGCGGCACGCCTAAAGGTAGCATTTGTTTTCAAATGTCATCAGTCATACCTGTCTGACAAGTCTACTTCTACCAGAGTGGCATCCACCCTGCTGCACTGGTTATCTGTGGATGTTACAAGACAGAAAAATGAATCAAGACAAATTTAAACAGAGCAATAACTGTGAACAAAACTAATTCTGTTCAGTCAAATGGGTTGGCATTGCAAAGATTTGCATAATATTAATTAACCCTCGTGTTGTCCTACGGGTTAAAATTGACCCGTTTTAAAGTTTGAAAATGTGGAAAAAAATATATTTTCACAGTGAAACTTCTGATGTCCACATTTTCAACATTTTTGGGAAATTTTTGAACATTTTTTGGTGGAAAAAAGAAATGTTAAAAATGTTTCTTAAGAACATTCACACACAAAAAAAAATCAACCAAAATCCAGCGAATTTCGCTGGATTTTGTTTGATTTTTTTGTCAATGTTCTCAAAGAAAATATTGGAAGTTTTACTGATATAAATGTAATCACTTTAGATATTTTTAGGATTTTTACTAGTTTTTTGAAAATATTTACAATAATTTTCTTGCCAAATTTGGGGAATTTTTTAAAAATAAACCTTTTAAGGAATTATTGGAATTTTCTTCCTGAATGTTTTGCAAATTTTCAGAAATTTGGTGAATTTTTTTTGCTGATTTTTTTTGATTTTTTTCAGACAAGGAAACAATATTTTTTGGTGCCCGTAAATGAGGACAACAGGAGGGTTAAAATCCCATCTCGTTGGCTTTCTCTGCTGCACCGTTTTACTGTAAACTACACAAATGGAGAGTATAATAAATAATTGTCTCAGATATTGTGTGATGTGGTAACATCCACCCTCCCACCACACAAAAATAACTTGTAATCGGATAAATAAGTTGAACTGCAGGTTTGTCTCAAGTGAACGCACAGAAAGCCCCAATAGGCCTCAGAAACAGGAGCTAACAATGCGTCCTTGAAGGCAGCATTCACCACGACAGCGCGCCATGCTGAAATTGAAAGGAGTGAATAGCGAATAGCAGAGGAACTCTGCTTTTTCTACGAGCAGCCAATCACCTCCCGGGCTGGGGGATTATTCAAATTAAGGATGATGTCACCTCTTGCAAGTCACCCTACTCTCTTGTCCGAGTTTCTCCCGGTTGTCTGTTGCCCTCCCTCTAGGCCCCTACACCCCTTTCTCTCCACTGTTCAAACCCTTTTCTTCCATTCTCCATGCCCGACTGCACACACACACACACACACACACACACACACACACACACACACACACACACACACACACACACACACACACACACACACACACACACACACACGCACGCTCTTTAACCGCGCATTACTGCTGCACCACATGCATCAAGTTGCCTGCATTGTCTGCCTTCAATGCTACTGTTGCATCAAGAATTCAGAATTGCTCAACACATTTCAGACCTGTTGATTGTAAAACTGCAATTAAAAATACTTTTAGTGATCCTTGCCTTTAATAAAAGCAACTCACATGTGAGTTATTTTCAAATTAACATGCAATCCTTTCATTAATACGTCTATTTGATTGATTGTCTTGCACATTCTTTTTGTTTCTTTTGTCTTAAAAGTCACATTTCCACCATGCGGATTTAAAATGCGCACCTGCCTCCAACTTCAGACCTTCACAGTCAGAGTGAGAAGATTTCAAATTGGAAGATGCTAATTGAAAAGGAGAAAAGAAAAAAAAGCCAGCAAGGAGGAGCACACAGAGTATTCCTGGCTCTCAGCTCAGATGTGTGTTTTCTCTCAGTCACAATTAGGTAGCAAAGGGTGTTGTTTCATCGCTTTATTAAAAGCTTTTGTTTCTGTGTGCCGAGCTCCTCACCAGAACAGGGCTTTTCATCAGAGACAGTCTGGGTGGGCATGCCGCCTGTCTGTCTGCCTATCTGTCTGCCTGTCTGCCTATCTGTCTGTCTGCCTGTCTGCCTGTCTGTCTGCCTATCTGTCTGTCTGCCTGCCTGTCTGTCTATCTGTCTGTCTGCCTGCCTGCCTGTCTGTCTGCCTATCTGTCTGCCTGCCTGCCTCTGTCTGCCTGTCTGTCTGCCTGCCTGCCTGCCTGTCTGTCTGCCTGCCTGTCTGCCTGTCTGTCTGTCTGTCTGTCTGTCTGCCTGTCTGTCTGCCTGTCTGTCTGTCTGCCTGCCTGTCTGCCTGCCTGCCTGTCTGCCTGCCTGTCTGTCTGTCTGTCTGTCTGCCTGCCTGTCTGTCTGCCTGCCTGTCTGCCTGTCTGCCTGCCTGTCTGTCTGCCTGCCTGTCTGTCTGCCTGTCTGTCTGTCTGCCTCTCTGTCTGCCTGTCTGTCTGCCTGCCTGTCTGCCTATCTGTCTGCCTGTCTGCCTGCCTGTCTGTCTGCCTGCCTGTCTGCCTGTCTGCCTGCCTGTCTGTCTGCCTGCCTGTCTGTCTGCCTGTCTGTCTGTCTGCCTGCCTGTCTGCCTGCCTGCCTGTCTGTCTGTCTGTCTATCTGTCTGTCTGCCTGTCTGTCTGTCTGCCTGCCTGTCTGCCTGTCTGCCTATCTGTCTGCCTGTCTGTCTGTCTGTCTGCCTGTCTGCCTGTCTGTCTGTCTGCCTGTCTGCCTGCCTGTCTGTCTGTCTGTCTGCCTGTCTGTCTGTCTGCCTCTCTGTCTGCCTGTCTGTCTGCCTGCCTGTCTGCCTATCTGTCTGCCTGTCTGCCTGCCTGTCTGTCTGTCTGTCTGTCTGCCTGCCTGTCTGCCTGTCTGCCTGCTTGTCTGCCTGCCTGTCTGCCTGTCTGCCTGCCTGTCTGTCTGCCACGCTGCTGCTCAGCTCCCAGCAGCCGCCTGCCTCTGTCTACATGAGCCAGGCTTTTGTGTGCTGTGTCTGTCCTGGATGGGCTTCTTTTCACGTCCAGCCTGTGGTGAGCTCTTCTCTTTCCAAGAACTGCAAAAGGGGATTTGATCTTGTGTTTCTTGTGGAAATGCGTGACACAAAGCTGAATCCATACACTACAAATGCACCTGATCACATTAAAAAAAAAGCAATCTCTTATCTCGTTCTGTCAGATTTCCGGAGGAAGCTTTGTTTGTGTTCCTCTGACTAATGTTGGACCACTCTGCCCGTTGCTAAGAGGGATTCACCTCAAATAATTCAGCTCCTTCTTGCTCTCGCTAAGTGCTGCTCCTGAACAATGCCACTTGTTTTGTGGAAATCCTAATTAAAGGTCACACCATGCCCACGGAAATATCTGCAGGATCAAATCAAGTGTTCCAAAGAGCTGGTGAGAGTTGAAAATGTCACCCACATACTGTACATGTGTGTGAATTTCATTGCATGCAGGTGTGTGTGCAAACACATGAAAGACGTGGAAGGAGACCAGGAAGAAGGCGGGGGCTCTGGGGCACTCGATGCCTCCTGGCTCGACGCTGATGGACGTATTGGCATGGTCAACCAGGCGCAACAAAGAGAGGAAGATGTTTTTTCACGCAGGCGGTGGTGTGCGGCAGCGGAGGCAGGAAGGGGCAGGAAGGGGCAGGGCCGTGTACCCCGCTGCACAGTTCCCGTGTTATTTATCCCATTGTTTTTTCCGCACAGCCCGCGGTCCAGCTGGGGCGGCCACGGCACAAAAAGGGCTGGCAGTCTGTCAAGCCCCAGAACCTGGCCTCCAGTCAGGAGTCTGCTACCTTTTGACGAACTCTTGCACAACAACGTCGTGGCAGATACAGACACGCTTTCATTATGTATCGTTTATTCCAGCATCGGATTGCACAGAGGCCTGAATCTCCTGCCACCCAAGAAAGCAGCTGGTGCTGAGAGACACACCCACCATGCAGGCAGGCACACACTGTCGCCATGTTTTATACAGAGATATTCACAAATCAAACCTCCCTGAGCACAAGTGGCTATAAGAGGTATTGATGAAAAGTAAGATGTAAAGTAAGTCACAAATCAAGGGCCAGAGTCAGTTCATGTTAAAGCAGAGAGCATTGTGGGAGTTTAGCGAGCAAGTTTCAACACATTTTGAACTAATTCTATTCTTAAATTTAACAGCATTTACCACAATTATATCATCTTTTACTTGAAGCACATCATACCCAAAAAATACTGCACTACAGTATCATCATTTATAACACTTAAATAACACCAGTATCATTATTTTTTAAACAGGGTGTGCGTGAAGGAATACCAGGCAGATACAGGTTAGCACAAGCCAGTGCAGCTGCTGCTCTCTGTGCACAGTTTGGTGTCCCTGAAGAGCTCACCGTGCCAGCACAGCATATCATTAACATGCAAGATGCTTCCACGTTCACTGACAGGCAACTTGTGATGAAGGTCGGCAACAACCTCATTAATGGATCATCATCATACATCTGCATGTTCTTTTCTAGCACGTGGCCCATATCAGCTCTGCACAGAAACCATTCCTCATGTAGATTCAGATGTCCTCTGGTTTCTGTACCAGACATTTAATCAAAGACTGCTGGTTTGTTGCAACATGAATGCAGTTAACCAGCTAAAAAACCAACTGTAAGGCCCTGCCCTGCAGTCTGTTTCCTCTATGGGACATTCTAATCAGCTTTAGCTTGAAACCTGATGATGTCCAGGGCAGGCAGGCCAGTTCCTGTCAGTCTGATTCTAAGTGCTTCGTCTCAGCCCTCGTAGCATCCTTGAGTGAATAATGCATGCAGGTGCTGAGGATATTGGACAGCTATACTACTCCACTCCACTAAGAGGAATGAGTGTGCACATATCTGCCTTAATCTTCGTCTTTTCCATGCGCTCTCTCATTTTCATCCATTCACGTCTTGAGCATTTTCTTAAGCTGGAACAGCCTGCCTCCTCTTCCATTTACCTTGAGATATAAGATGGTTTGTGATGATGGTAGGCTTGGAGGTTGATACTTTACTCAGCACTGGGGATAATGTTTCCTCCCCTCCTCCTCCTCACCAGCCAGCCAGTGTTTCAGCTTCTGATTGCATTGATTTCTTGTGATCAGTTGGCTGGTGGCTGCAGACGGAGCTGCTCTCTCCCTCTAGTGGTGTCACACTACCACGACACATTAGAGGTGCTTCATCAATATAATGGATTGGAAGGTTTCTATTTCCTATACCAGCTGGTCTTGTATATTACAGTTAAAAATAGAAGTAAAGATGGAATGAGTAACTACCATATTCAATAAGCTTTTTTTTTTTTTTTTTTACCCTTCTGGTACCTCAAAAATACAACCTCAGTTTTATTTTTTCATTTCTTTATTATATCTTTTTTAAATAAAATTTTTTTATTTATTTATATATATATATATATATATATATATATATATATATATATATATATATATATATATATATATATATATATATATATATAAAATTTAATTAAAAAAGATAAAATAAAGAAATGAAAAAAATAAAACTGATGTTTATATATATATATATATATATATATATATATATATATATATATATATATATATATATAAAAATTGAAAAAAAATGGAATATATATTATTTTTTCTATTTACAAATATATAAAAATTTGGGTTCCTATTTATCTTTCATTTTATTTACTATATATATATATATACACATCTATATATATATACACACACACACACACATATATATGGATGTATATATTTATATATACACACATTTATTTATACATATAAAAATAAATGAAAACTAATTACACTAAAAAAATTCTATTATTTAAAGTTAAGATTGATGATAATCATAACTTTTTTATATAGCACCTTTAAGAACAGCGTTCACAAGGATCTTTGACAATTAAAACATGCAACACAGACAATCAAGCAAGACACGAGGAGACAAATCACAGCAGTCAATTAAAATAAATAGTAAAAATCATAATAAGGTAAATGAATAATTAGCAAGATTAGCACGCAAATCAAACAAGGGAATGAGGCAGTTTAAAAATTAAAGAATCAAATGGAGGGTTAAAAGTTACATGACATCACACCAAGAAACCAGGCAGCTAAAATTAAAATAAAACAAGAGAGAACACATAAAATAAACAGGACATAATACAAAATAAAACACTAAAACTAATTAAAGCTAAAGGGTTATGATAACTTTGAATAAATCACATGAGGAATAACACCAGGTCTTAGTGTTTTTACTGTTTATTTTGTAGATGTGTACTTTTAGAAGGCAGCATCTTTACAGAAAAGAAGGTAAAAACCTGTACAAATCCCACATATACAGAAACCAAGTAACTCCCTTTTAGCTATTAGATGCTTAACATCTCATAATGAGGTGAAAATAATTAAGACTACATTCAAAATGTAAGCAAACACATACAATGAGCAGTAACTGACACCATTTAATCAAAACAGCATTAAAGTACCTTCCCCGAAGTGTCAGGAGGCCACTAAGAGATGCATTACGTTTGCTCTATTGTTCTATATGCCTCCCATGTGACACATTAAAATCAAATTAAGCTGTACATCCGTCGTCATTAAGTGGAAATAAATAAGAGAACAGAAAATAATTAAAAGACAGCATATTTTCTACCTTGGTAGTTGTAAACAGCATTAATTAATTAAAGTAAACATGTCAGTGAGGAAATAAAAAATAAAAATGTGCAAATATCTTTGCAGCATCTTGAATCCATTTTGTCCCTTTTCATTTTTGTTCAGTGAAAATCTCAGTGCCCTTCATGTGACCGTGTGCAGCACGCTGGAACGACATTACCACTTCAGTAAGCTCCTATAATAACAGTAATATTTCTTTTAAAAGGAAAAAGAGAGAAGTGCTGGTTTGTGGAGATGTCTTAACTCATTCACTGATAAAATGAATGAGCTTTTCACATGTGGCTTCAATGTCAGTGTCCAAATCTGACACATTATATAAAAGACAGACAACTTTTAAAGCTGCCTACAGCACATACGAGCCTGCAAAGCCAAAATGCAGTAACCACACATTTGTTCAAAAGTCAGTAAAAGTGATGGAGCTTGTTACATCACATAAATAAGACACTAGCTAAATGTTAATTGAAAAGCTATAACGTAGCCCTGCAAAGAGGAAACTAGCCTAGCTTAGCACAGTGGCAGAAAATGCAGTCTCTGCAGCCTCTAGTTTGGCTTTATTTCTTCAGTTTCCTTTAAAATGCACAGGTAAATGCAATTTTGATTTATTACACTAGTTAATTGGTAGAATCAAGAATACATTTTGTTTTTCAATGTTTTTTTTGGTCCATAAATTTGGGCAATATATAATTTTTTTCTTCAGTTTTATGTAGGAGCTCCGACTAAATAGTAGCACAAAAAGGCAAAAAACAATGTATAATTTTTCTGTAGTTCCTGACAGAAACTGGACTTTTGGGTATATTCATTTACTGTAAATATTATCCCTAAGCAACATGTAATTTTGGGAAGGAAAAACAACGCAAACATTTCACAAATAGCATTCAAAAGCCAAACTGCAATGAATTCTAGCTGGCTAATTGGTGAGATAGCCATGGTTAAAGCTGATTTACTATTATTGCTTAGCATAGTAGCTGTAAATGGAGTCTTTGAAGCATTTAGTCAAATTCAAATGCTTTCATTTGGTTGAGGTACGTGTAAATTACAAGCAAGTAGATCAATTGAATAGGAGAGCAGAAAAGGAATTAAGAATGTTTTTGTTTGTAAATGTGTATACAATATTAAAATTTGTTCTCAGGTTTCATGTAAAGGCTGTAAAGATGATTAATAATCAGCATAAAACGGCCTAAACTTAAAGGCTATATCTTTCTTGTAGTTACTGCACTCTGCCTAAGACGTTCAAGTACAACAAACCTTCCTTTAAACATCACTTGACACTATTTAAATCCTGATTTTTTTAGGAACATGAGTAAAAATGCTCTGTAACATATAGTCACCTGGCTCATACATATTGATGGCTACCTGGCTGGCTGCAGGGCTCGTCTGTCCTCGTTCAGCCATCATCTTCAAGCCACAGGAGGATGTGAACAAAAGGATACGAGGAGTGGGCAAATTAAACTGGAGAGGAGGAGCGGCCTTGGCTGAAAACGTTACAGAAGCTAATGCATTCGTACTGCAGTTAATAGCTACTGTTTTCCAGCTCTCTTCTGCCTGTTGTGCCTCTTCTACCTTTGCTATAAAGATCCACATCACATACATATATTTACATAATCAAGAGGCATACAAATGCTGTTACCTAGGTAGCCAAGTGGACAGTAACATAATAATAAAATTCTGTACATAGTGGATTATTCAAGCGGAAATTTTCATTTTAGTTGGTGGACCCTGTGTCCAGTCTACAGCGATGAATGTGTTTACTGGCACTGTGTGTCTAGTCATCAAAGACGTTTCAGAAAGAGACAATAAATTATTCATACAGAACAAAAGCCCAAGCAGGTAATTGGGCTCATGAGCGTACAGTGCAATCTACCGTTCTGGTGCAAATTTAAATGCAAAACAAGAGGACAAATTGGTCCAAGGTCAGTCGGTTCACTCTTGAGGCATTTATCGGCCCTGTTGGGTGTCTGTCTGGAAAAAAAGAGCGCAAAAGCAGTCGGCTTTCACTGGAGTGGAAATATGGTGCTTTAAAGAGAGGGGGGGAAATCAAGAATCTCTTGCCCTTGAACTTACGTGCCTCTTCCTCCCTTTGTGTCTCCTCCCCTCGGTCCTCCTCCTCACCAGTCGCAGCAGCAGAGGACGGAGCATGACGACCCTTCAGGTCCGCGAAACTTTCCGGAGCTGGGCGTGTCCATGCACTCTGCGATGAAAGCGTGGAGGTCTGTGATGCGAATCTGCTCCTGTGTTTGGGCCTTTAGGAAGACGACAAAAAGCGGTATATTTTTTTTGAAAAATACTTGAAAGGGAACTACTACTGGGTGCTACCTTGGGTGCTTTACAACAAAAATAAAACGAGGATAAAAAGAAAAACAATAATGCTAATCAACATAATATTTTAAATAATAATAATTATGCGTGTGTCCGGGGGCTGCACAGTGGCGTAGTGGTTAGCACTTTTGCCTTGCAGCAAGAAGGTCCCTGGTTCGCGTCCCGGCTTTCCCGGGATCTTTCTGCATGGAGTTTACATGTTCTCCCTGTGCATGCGTGGGTTTTCTCCGGGTACTCCGGCTTCCTCCCACAGTCCAAAAATATGCTGAGGTTAATTGATCATTCTAAATTGCCCGTAGGTGTGAATGTGAGAGTGATTGTTTGTCTTTGTATGTAGCCCTGCGACAGACTGGTGACCTGTCTAGGGTGTCCCCTGCCTTCACCTGAGTCAGCTGGGATAGACTCCAGCCCCCCCATGACCCTAGTGAGGATTAAGCAGTGTATAGATAATGGATGGATGCGTGTGTCCACAATAATCCTGTTAGCAAAACCTTTTTAGCTGGTAGAAGAAGAAGAAAACAGTGAATCACATGAAACGCTGGAATTAACATCATCAGTTTTCCAAAAGAATGGGTAGAGAAAAACTATCTTTAGCTATCTTGTCTTAGTCTTTTTCTGTTTCATTTCTGTCGTTTTGTGTCTTGTTTGTCTCATTCCGTCTTGTTTTTGTCTTTTTATGTTTTGTTTGTGTCATTTTCTGTTTTGTTTTTGTCATTTTGAGTCTTGTTTTTGTAGTTTTCTGTCTTGTTTTTGTCATTTTGTGGCTTGTTTTTGTCGTTTTCCATCTCGTTTCTGTCGTTTTATGTCTTGTTTTTGTCATTAACATCATCAACCAGTTTTCCTAAAGAATGGGTAGAGCAAAGCTATGTCCTCTCTTCTATTTTTCATATTTTCATCACATTGTCAGCCTTGATTGAATGTCTCCCTCTACCTCATGCAACCATGTGATGCATATTATCAGTTCTAATGCTACATCATATGGATATGGGCAGGTGCACACTGGTGTGGTCTGAGACTGCTGTATTCATTTCAGGGTAAAAAATGAAACTTCAAAATGATTTGTTATGCTGGAAGCTTTTTATGTTGATTAATAATTCATTAAGACTAGCAGATAAAGTGCACTGTGTGAATTAAGTTAATCTGTTAATCTAGGATAACATGCAGATTATTTCCTCCATAATTAATCGATCAGTTTAGGCGTAGCTACATTTTCAGTCCACCAACATTTTCTTTCAAGTAGAATCATTACCTTTTCTTTTAACCTTACTTATTCCAGCAGTACGGCACACAGTACAACTGAGGCTGACACAGAGATATTAAAATATTCCAGTCTACTCCCAAGTGGCCACCCTTTGATCCACAATCACTCAAGTGGATAGAAATGCATAATAAACAGAAACCGAAGCAGTGAGCGTACCATAATGGTGTCGTAGGCTCCGGTGATGAGTGCGATGAAGAGGGACAGCACCATGTAGATAAACAGGGAGATGAAGGAGTAAAGATAAATCTGGCTGAAGACCCACACCAGCGTGCCGCTCTGCTCCATCTCAGCGAACGTTAGGAACATGTCGTCTCCGTTGATGAGAGAAAACAGGCACTCGGACACCATGGACAGGGAGCGAAACTGTAGACGAGAGGTCAACGTCAGCACAGTCATTTATAGCAGGGGTGTCAAGTCATTTTAGATCAGGGGCCACATTCAGTCCAATTTGAACTCAAATGGGCCGGACCAATTAAATCACACCGTAATAACCTATAAATCTCTCCAAATTTTTCCTTTGTTTGAGTGCAAAAAAGCACATTCTGAAAATGTTCACATTTAAGGAATTCTCTTTTTACAAGACATCATGAACAACCTGAAATTTCTTAACAAAAATAAATTTGGTTTCAACAATATTCAGCCTCAGTTCATCATTTACACATTACAACTTCCAGATCACAGAGTGTCTACAAAGGAACACAACATTCAGTCACAGGTATCTGGAACTGAACAATACAGTATTTTACTCAATGATCAAAATGACAAACGTCAAAAAAAACCCCAAAAACAACAAAAACAAGACAAAATATTACAAAAATGAGACACAAAATGACAAAAGAACAATAAGCAATCTAGTATTGTACTTTATGATCAAAACAACTTGTCATGGTCTAGAAATTATTGTAAATTTATAGCTCTACTAATTTACAACCTGCAGTTAATGTCTTCTCTGGAATTTTTACACTTTACAAAATCGTGGGCCGGATTGGACCCTCTGGCGGGCCGGTTTTGGCCCGCGGGCCGCACGTTTGACACCCCTGATTTATAGAAAGAACTGTTTAAACAAGTGTTGTAACGATGTGCCTTTTAAAAGTTTTCCATATGTGAAGTTTTACTAGCTGTTAAATAGCCGACATAATATTGCAAGTAAAAAGCATCACGAAGCTGTCATGATTCATTATTAATATCTGTCAATTATCCTCTCATTCATTATACATAGCTACAGAAATGATCTGCTAGCTGGAAGGCATTTTATGATAATTAGGCTGTTCTGAAGTGCACTTCTGGTTCGAATGACTCATGCCTGCTGTGTGAGCACAATACCTTAGCGTGATAGGGCCCCAGCACAATCCATCCACAGAAGCAATACCCCAAATAAATGGCAGCCGCGCAGCAGCAGAAGCGGATAACGTTCGGAAAAGCAGCTCTTAGGGTCACAATCAAGATCTGTGGGACAAAGAGGAAGGCATATTTTATTACCCTTCAAATAAAGAGCATGACATGCAAACTAAATCAGTAAAATACAGAAATACAGACACAAAAGGGATGAAATATGAAGATTCCCAACATGATTTTTACTAGTATGTGAGTGTTTGTTTGACTTACATTGTATTTCTGGAAGAAGCTGAGGTAACGGATGACTCCCACCCACACCAGCAGAGTGGAAGTTCCCAGCAGGATCCCACACACGTCATAAGACGACAAAGTCTGCACGACAAGGGAGACGTTAATGACCAGAAACACATCAGCTGTAACATATGATAGCATGAGAACGTGTCACATCACCTTGGACTCGATCCCGATTTTGATGAAGCTGCCGATGATGGTGAACAGGTCGCTGATGATAAGCAGAATGTACCAGCCGTTGATGAACTCCATTCGGTCTCCCCAGCTCACACTGCGGCCAAGTTTGTGTTTGAAAAACTGGACGTACTCCTGAGTAGGGAGATGAGAAACAAGATGGTAGCAAAGGGTAGCAACTGGCATCAAGGACTGCTGTTGCCATGGAGGCATAGAGGGTTGGGGGGTTGCTTGACTTGCAATGTTTAGGTGGGTGTCAAACATCCACGCGAATGTCAGGACTCAAGGTTTCCCAGCAGAACGTTGCATTCTGACAAGATGATCGGTGTGATTCACTTCACCTGTCAGTGGTCTTAATGTTGTGGCTGATTGGTGTGTGTGCATGTTTCTGCTTTTGATGCCATAGTGAAATGCTGTGGAGTGAAATCCAGTGCTAAAAATACTGGATTGACATCAGAGATCCTTTCCGCCTGGTCTGCTGCATCAGCAGTGCTTATCAACGCGTGCATTGTTCATCACACTGAGATAACCCTTCAGCCTTTCCACCTCAAACCAACCTCTCAACCCAATCAGCATCTGACCTACACAGCGTCATCGCCGAGGGGCAACATGATGCTGGTTTACTGGAGGGCTGCAAACAACTGCATCTCTGTAGTTCTGCACTGGTTTAATTCCCAAAATCCTTCACAACGCATACAAGTAGAGTGACAAAAACAGACACCAACGCAGAAACACAAACCCACCTTTACTTTCTGAACTGCAAACTTGTTACCTTAATGCAGCATTATTTATAAAAGTTTATATATTTTAATCAGAGACTAATTTAAAACTACCAAAGTATAGGAAACAAAAAGTCCCCACATTTCCAATTAAAGGTGCCGTATATACATATATGTACAGACATATTTTTTCCAGTTGTTTCACACTAATCTACTCATCTAAAGGTGGTGGTAATGTTTTTTTGTCTTCATAGGAAAACTCCACAGAGCAGCTTTAATGTGTGTGGATTTAACCCTCCTGTTGTCCTCATTTACGGGCACCAAAAAATATTGTTTCCTTGTCTGAAAAAAATTCAAAAATTCAGCAAAAAAATTCCCCAAATTTCTGAAAATTTGCAAAACCTTCAGGGAGAAAATTCCAATAATTCCTTCGAAGTTTCCCTTCAAAGTTTTATTTAAAAAAAAAATCCCTCAAATTTGGCAAGAAAATTCTTGTAAATATTTTCAAAAAATGAGTAAAAGTCTTCCAAAAAAAATCCTAAAAATATCTGAAGTGATTCCATATATATCAGTAAAACTTCAAATATTTTCTTTAAGAACATTCACAAAAAAATCAACCAAAATCCAGCGAAATTTCACTGGATTTTGGTTGATTTTTTGGTGACTGTTCTTCAAGAAACATTTTTAACATTTCTTTTTTTCCACCAAAAAATGTTCAGATTTCCCAAAAATGTTGAAAATGTGGACATCAGAAGTTTCACTGTGAATTTTTTTTTTCTTTCACATTTACAAACTTTAAAAGGGGTCAATTTGACCCGCAGGACGACACGAGGGTAAAATCTGTAGTGGACATGACAGCTTTTTACCCGCAGTCTACATCCAGTGAGTCAGACTCTACCAGAACAAGCTTAAACCATGCAGGCCCCACCTAACAACCCACAGGACCCAAAGGATCCACTAAAAACATCCCAGAACCAGACGACACAGGACACACCTAGAGGTTCTGGGTCACAGTTGATCTTTCTGCTGCTAATATTGACACAGTATTAGAAATGTGGTTTAAATGTGCCCAGTCCAGTCACATTTGTAAAAGGCAGCGGTACAACGTGGCTTTTTACTGACGTGCTGCAGGAGGATGCCTCTGAGGATGGAGCGTCCACACAGCAGCAGCGACAGCACACACACCATGGCCACCAGCACATCAAAGAACTCCCGCACGTAGCTCTCCGCTGACAGAGAAACACACGAATTACAGGGATCAGACGCAATTAAGAAAATCAAGTGACAGACGAATTAACGTCCCCGCTCATTCCAGCTCATTCCCCACCCACCGATCACTCACCACGTCCCGACACGTTGGGGTCTTTACACTCTTTAATGGAGGCTTCATTCAGCAGACTGATCTTAACTTTGCCGCTGTGCACCCGGTTATCCATGACGATCTGATAGCACAGGCAAGAAACATGCAGACACACAACCTCTGAGCATGAAAATGTTTACACAACTCCATCAGTTTAGCTGAACTCTTATCTCAAAGACACAGTTGTGATTACGTGCATCCAAACCAGGACTGGTTTCTATCTGTGCTGCACTGCAATGCAGGATTTAAAAAGCAACAGTAGGAGAGCTGGCTCACGGTGATAGCAAAGGTGTAGCAGTCGGGGATTTCATTGTTGATGATGGTCTGAATGTTGATGGCTTTCAGCTGGAAGTCAATTGTTACATTGATGAGCCTGGAGAGAAAATATATGACAGAGAGATACGCTGACAATTCAATGCACAGAGATAAAACTGTAAAGAGAAAGTACAGTGGTCCCTCGTCTATCGCGGGGCGTCTGGAACGTTTTTAGCAAGTTTTTATTGAAGACGAAAATCCGCAAAGTAGCGACCATATTTATTTTATTATTTTTGTATATTTTAAGCTTTTATAAACCCTCCCCACACACCGCAGAGCAACACTATGCGTAGCGATCAGACGTCTATGTGAAATGGACAAGAGAAATGCTGAATGCTGCTGCACAGGGGAGGCAGAGGAGACTGATGCTACAGTAGCTGAGCCAATAAGAGCCCAGCGCTGGACGCTACACATTTTGTTTCGATAAAATATTCTTTGAATATGTTTTAATTATTGTTTTCTATATATATATTGAATTGTTTTCAATTTTTTAGGGTAGAAAATGCTTATTTTACCACAAAAACAATGAAAATAATGTAGCAATCACAGAGCTGGTCGCTATGACTGAACTGTTGTGCTGCAATGCACCATGGGAGTTCAGGGTGTTGGGGGTTTAAATGTCATTATTGTGATTTATGTTAGTGTTACAGTGTAATTAGTGTTTGTGTTTTATTGTGTTATTGTGGTTTAGTCAGCCTATTTAGTTTGGTTAAGTGTTATGTTGTCAGGACCGTGAGTGTGAAATGTAGTGTTGTTCAAGTGCAATATTTCTAGTGCAACACATCCGTTTACTTTCAGTTCATTTTCTGTTGATCTTTGAGTTT